>NW_028323118.1:42500-61212 GCF_009617815.1 Ciona robusta
GGAGGTCGACCGATTGCCGACCCGACCATCCTAGGTCGTTTTACACTGAGCGAAAACGTCGGCCCGACGTATTGCTTCGTTGTGGTGGAAGCTGTCCGCCTCCGGCCGTTGTACAATTGCGCCGGGCTTCCCGAGCTCTCCGCGGGGTGCCGAGGTGCCCCTTGCCGCGGAGCCAGATCCCCGAGGTCGTGATCGAAGTCGCTCGGGCGGAGGTCGACCGATTGCCGGCCCCACCAGGCTAGGTTGTTTTACACCATGGTAAAATGTTGGCCCGACGTCGGGCTTCGTTGTCGTGGAAGCTGTTCGCCCCCGGCCGTTGTAGAATTGCGCCGGGCTTTCCGAGCTCTCTGCGGGGTGCCGAGGTGCCCCTTGCCGCGGAGCCAGCGCAGGAGGTCGATCCCCGCGGGTGGCCTGCGCGGCTGTCTGGCTCCACTGCGGGAGGTGGTGTAGGTGCTTGGAGCGCAGCGGGTCGATCCACGGGAGTGGCTTGCACGGCTTTCGGTGGCCACTGTAGGAGAGTATAGGCGCTGGGAGCGTAGGAGGTCGATCCCCGCCGGTGGCATGCGCGGCTGTCGGGCTCCACCGCGGGAGGTGGTGTAGGCGCTGGGAGCGCAGCAGGTCGATCCACGTGGGTGGCTTGCACGGCTATCGGTTGTTACTGCAGGAGAGTGTAGGCGCTGGGAGCGCAGCAGGTCGATCCACGGGGGTGGCTTGCACGGCTATCGGTTGTTACTGCAGGAGAGTATAGGCGCTGGGAGCGCAGCAGGTCGATCCACGGGGGTGGCTTGCACGGCTATCGGTTGTTACTGCAGGAGAGTATAGGCGCTGGGAGCGCAGCAGGTCGATCCACGGGGGTGGCTTGCACGGCTATCGGTTGTTACTGCAGGTGAGTATAGGCGCTGGGAGCGCAGCAGGTCGATCCACGGGGGTGGCTTGCACGGCTATCGGTTGTTACTGCAGGTAAGTATAGGCGCTGGGAGCGCAGCAGGTCGATCCACGGGGGTGGCTTGCACGGCTATCGGTTGTTACTGCAGGAGAGTGTAGGCGCTGGGAGCGCAGCAGGTCGATCCACGGGGGTGGCTTGCACGGCTATCGGTTGTTACTGCAGGAGAGTTTAGGCGCTGGGAGCGCAGCAGGTCGATCCACGGGGGTGGCTTGCACGGCTATCGGTTGTTACTGCAGGAGAGTATAGGCGCTGGGAGCGCAGCAGGTCGATCCACGGGGGTGGCTTGGACGGCTATCGGTTGTTACTGCAGGTGAGTATAGGCGCTGGGAGCGCAGCAGGTCGATCCCCGCGGGTGGCCCGCACGGCTGTCGGGCTCCACCGCGGGAGGTGGTGTAGGCGCTGGGAGCGCAGCAGGTCGATCCACGGGGGTGGCTTGCACGGCTATCGGTTGCTACTGTGAGGTGTTTGCGTCGGCTGGCAAAGGGTGCGCTGAGCAGAAATGTTACTGTTCGTTTGCGCTGCCAATTGCCGTTTTGGTCGTATCGAGTGGTTTTGTCGCAGCTAGTTGCAAGTCGATCTCGCGGCGGTTAACAGGGAATAGCGGGCAAGAGCTCGCCCTCGTACCGCCGCGCGATAAGGTGACAGGTTTTCTAAGCTCTGAAAAGAGCAAAGTGGTCGGATTACTAATCCATTGCGCGCTTCGGCGTGCTTGGGTGGCGTCCGCGACGCGGGGCGAGCGACCCCATCGCGCGGCCGCCCTTCGGGGTGGCGGTTACGTTGTTACCTGGTTGATCCTGCCAGTAGTGATATGCTTGTCTCAAAGATTAAGCCATGCAAGTCTAAGTACGAGCTCTCGTACAGCGAAACTGCGAATGGCTCATTAAATCAGTTATGGTTCATTTGATCGTATGGTTTACTTGGATAACTGTGGTAATTCTAGAGCTAATACATGCAAACAGCGCCGACTTCGCGGGAGGCGTGCTTTTATCAGACCAAAAACCGACCGCGGCTCCGGCCGCGTTCGACTGGTGACTCTGGATAACCTGGCGGATCGCACGGTCTAGCACCGGCGACGGATCATTCAAGTGTCTGCCCTATCAACTTTCGTCGGTACGGTATTCGCCTACCGAGGTTCTTACGGGTAACGGGGAATCAGGGTTCGATTCCGGAGAGGGAGCCTGAGAAACGGCTACCACATCCAAGGAAGGCAGCAGGCGCGCAAATTACCCATTCCCGACGCGGGGAGGTAGTGACGAAAAATAACAATGCAGGACTCATTCGAGGCCCTGTAATTGGAATGAGTACACTTTAAAAGCTTTAACGAGTATCCATTGGAGGGCAAGTCTGGTGCCAGCAGCCGCGGTAATTCCAGCTCCAAAAGTATATATTTAAGTTGTTGCGGTTGAAAAGCTCGTAGTTGGATTTTGGGCGCGGGCGGTCGGTCCGTCGCGAGGCGTGTACTGGTCGACCCGGCCTTACGTCCGGTTCTCCGGCGGTGCTCTTGACTGAGTGTCGGCGGCGGCCGGAAAGTTTACTTTGAAAAAATTAGAGTGTTCAAAGCAGGCTCTCGAGCCTGAATAATGGTGCATGGAATAATGGAATAGGACCTCGGTTCTATTTTGTTGGTTTTCGGAGCGCGAGGTAATGATTAAGAGGGACAGACGGGGGCATTCGTACTGTGCCGTTAGAGGTGAAATTCTTGGATCGGCGCAAGACGAACGACTGCGAAAGCATTTGCCCGACGAAATAACAGAAACAGAAGCAGAATACTACTTTAGCAGTATATAACGCAACGCCACAAAAAATGTTAATATGCAAGACCGCTTTTGCTTACACGCATTCCAACTATCGTGAACCACCACCTCATCAAAGTAATGAAATTTTATTTTAGAAAATAATGATGGCCGTTTTAACAAATTTTTAGAACGGAATCATGGAATTTTTAGCGAGCCGCTTGATAACCGAACACAGACCAACTTTTGACAAATGCCAATAAACCGCAATGCGTTGTACATTCGTCTCTTCAAAATCTGGCTGAGGGTTATGTGTTTAGAGTTAATTTGGCTGGGGCGTATGTTTTGGATAATTTTATGACATGAATTAGTGCTTGTTTTATATAAGGTCAATAAAAAACGTCTCCTGTTCTTACGATGTTTAAAATTTTAACGTTAGAACCGCAAAATAATAATACAAATAACGACTTGTAAACATAATAAAGACGTGTAAACAATGTTTACATCACCAAGACGGGATTACACAAGTGACAATAAAATTTTCATTGGGAGAAGCCTTAATCTAAAATAAAAAACGCTTTAACAGAAATACGAATTCGATTTTACAATAAGATCATTTGTTACCAACAGTGCAGCTGCAAGCTGCGTTAGAAGGGAACAAACCGAAACGTATTAATATAAATTAGGACTTGCAATGATCTTGAAAAAAACGTAAACAAAGTTTACGTCACCAAAACGAGATTACACAAAGAACGGATAAAGCTTCTGCCATTGAGTATATAATACTGCCTGTGGGGGCAGTACATTTAAACAATGTGTTTCCTGTAATCACTGTTGATGTGTCCAAAAGAATAGAGGAAACTGATCTAGCTTTTGTGTGGCCTAATGTTATTGCTGGATGTTAATGTGTAGGTGTGGTAATGTTGTTACACCGTTAATATGTGTGCAACCTTGTGGCCTAATATGTGTGCAACCTTGTGGCCATAATATATTTGTAAAAACATAACAGAAGCAATAGAAACATCTAGTCTTAATATGCAGTTCGGTCTTGAAACAGGATTGTGATACATTGAACTTTTGATTTTGGGTTTGGCAGAACCCTGTTGTTTATGCAGCCTAATGCTGGTTCCATATTATTATGGAGACAGTACGCTTTCACTTCTCTGGAAAGCCGAGCTTGATTGCTTTATGGATGGCAATGCTAACATCTGTGCTCAATAGTGTCGGTGAAATGCCGGAATATGCTGACTCGGCATATATTCATACCTAACGTTAAACAAGAAAAACTGTTTTTTTTATAAAAAAAAATGGGCAGTAGGTATTTTAGTAAGACATATTGAACATTCTAATACAAAGAAAGCGCTTATACCAAACTAATAAGAAAAAAGTGCCGAGTCAGCATGTTATGTAGCTACGTTCAATCAAAAATTGAAAGATATAGGGTCTATGTTTTACAAATTTTCTTTATACGGTTTTGAAAAAGAAGCATTCTTCATTAATACCAAATCAGAAATACAATTTGAGTATTCTTTACTTTTTCGGAAGCTGGAAACGATCAAAGTTGAGTGGTATATTCTTAATGGGAAATCCCATACAAAAATGCGCCACGGCCTATTTATTTTACTCCAGCGGTCGAATTTGCGGTTTTGAAACTCATTTTTTTTCGTTGCCCCTTCAAAAGTAAAAAGTACTAAAATGAAATTGGTAAAATGCAATTACCCCCTTTTCGGTTGGAAACCTCATTAATTAACCTGGCGGTGCAATATGCATTGGTTCTGCTTGTTTGTATGGACTACACAAGCTACTCTCTGGTAAGAAGCACCATGGGACAACTCTTTGTCTTCCCGATTAAACATACACCCACTGTTGAAGCAGCGACGAGCCTTGAACCCATAACCTCTAGGTTAGAAGAAGCAGGCACGCTCTGTGCCACAGCACCAGACATGATAACTAATATCCTTTAAAGCCTCACATCCATACTTTGTTTTCAGCCATATTACAAAGTTCCTAGCAGTGGAAATTGTTATGGAGAAAAACCTTTGACTTTCCAGATGTTCGTAGTTGTTACACGCTGTATTTAGATGTTCGTAGTTGTTACACGCTGTATTTTTTACATAGAGATCGGGGCCCTAGAGATGGAGGTCGGGTGCAGTGGAGTAAATGTTGGGGGTCGGAGCCAAAAAAGTGAAAAATGTACAGTCGGTATCGGTAAGACGCAATGAAAACATTCTAATACAAAAAGTGCTTCAAACAAACTAATAGGAAAAAAGTGCTGATTCACCAGTCATATTATGTAGCTACGTTCAATCGAAAGTTAAAATATAATAAAGTCTATGTTTGACACTGTTTTTAGAAGAGTGGTTTGGATGTTAAAGTTTAGGAATGAAAATTTCAGCTGTTCCACCACGCACCCATGGGGTCGCTTTGTATGCGTGATCGTTAGTTGTTCACAGGAGAACCTTCGCAGTGCAAAGGTGTAAAAACAGTGGAGACGTTAACCAACTTCAACAATGCCATATACTCTGTCTTTTCCGATGTCCGTACTATTTTGTCTGAAACAAGAACCAGTGATGCAAAAATCGCTATGAAAAAGATACGATTTCAGCAGTGAGATTAAGTAGCGACAAGCAACGTTAAAACCGCAAAATAATAATACAAATAACGACTTGTAAACATAATAAAGAGTAACAATGTTTACATCACCAAGACGGGATTACACAAGTGACAAACTAAACTTTCATTGGGAGAAGCAGTAATCTAAAAAAACGCTTTAACAAAGATACGAATCCGATTTTACAATGAGATCATTTGTTACCAACAGTGTAGCTGCAAGCTGCGTAAGAAGGGAACAAACCGAAACGTATTAATAAAAAATTAGGACTTGCAGTTGTCTTAAAAACGTAAACAAAGTTTACATCACCAAAACGAGATTACACAAAGAACAGATAAAGCTTGTGAGTATATAAAACTGCTTGTGGGGGCAGTATATTTAAACAATGCCTTTCCTTTAATTAATGTTGGTGTGTCTCAAAGAATGAAGGAAACTGATTTAATTTTTGTATGGCCTATGTTATTGCTGGATGTTCATGTGTAGGTGGGGTAATGTGTGTAAATAAAATTGCAACGTATTATTATACCGTTAATATGTGTGCAACCTTGTGGCCATAATGAATTTGTAAAACATAACTGAAGCAATAGAAATATCTAGTCTTAATAACTGCTTGTGGGGGGCAGTATATTTTAAAAAAAAACTGCTTGTGGGGGCAGTATATTTAAACAATGCCTTTCCTTTAATTAATGTTGATGTGTCTAAAAGAATGAAGGAAACTGATTTAATTTTTGTATGGCCTATGTGATTGCTGGATGTTCATGTGTAGGTGTGGTAATGTGTGTAAATAAAATTGCAACGTGTTATTATACCGTTAATATGTGTGCAACCTTGTGGCCATAATGAATTTGTAAAACATAACTGAAGCAATAGAAATATCTAGTCTTAATATGCAGTTTGGTCTTGAAACAGAATTGTGATGCATTGAACATTTGATTTTAGGTTTGGGAGAACCCTATTGTTTATATAGCCTTATGCTTGATCCATATTATTACAGAGACAGTAGGCTTTCACTTCTCTGGAAAGCCGAAAAAATCCGCAACAGTATCGAAGTACTAAAGCGTATGGGGATGGCCTACGGGTTGGAGGCCGGGGTTTGGAGTAAAGAAAATCTTCGAACAGCTATGACGCAGGGGTTTTGTTCAAGTCAAGTAAAGCCACCCAAAAGGTTAGCGCAACCCAACAAGTAGATAATATTTTGGCAGATCCTTTTTGCTTACATGAGTTCGAAATAACGGAAACAGAAGCAGAATACAACTTTCGCAGTATATAACGCAACGCAACAAAAAATGTTAATATGCAAGACCGCTTTTGCTTACACGCATTCCAACTATCGTGAACCACCACCTCATCAAAGTAATGAAATTTTATTTTAGAAAATAATGATGGCCGTTTTAACGAATTTTTAGAACGGAATCATGGAATTTTCAGCGAGCCGCTTGATAACCGAAGACAGACCAACTTTTGACAAATGCCAATAAACCGCAATGCGTTGTACATTCATCTCTTCAAAATCTGGCTGAGGGTTATGTGTTTAGAGTTAATTTGGCTGGGGCGTATGTTTTGGATAATTTTATGACATGAATTAGTGCTTGTTTTATATAAGGTCAATAAAAAACGTCTCCTGTTCTTACGATGTTTAAAATTTTAACGTTAGAACCGCAAAATAATAATACAAATAACGACTTGTAAACATAATAAAGACGTGTAAACAATGTTTACATCACCAAGACGGGATTACACAAGTGACAATAAAACTTTCATTGGGAGAAGCCTTAATCTAAAAAAAAAACGCTTTAACAGAAATACGAATTCGATTTTACAATAAGATCATTTGTTACCAACAGTGCAGCTGCAAGCTGCGTTAGAAGGGAACAAACCGAAACGTATTAATATAAATTAGGACTTGCAATGATCTTGGAAAAAACGTAAACTAAGTTTACTAAGTTTACGTTTTTTACCAAAACTAATAAGAAAAAAGTGCCGAGTCAGCATGTTATGTAGCTACGTTCAATCAAAAATTGAAAGATATAGGGTCTATGTTTTACAAATTTTCTTTATACGGTTTTGAAAAAGAAGCATTCTTCATTAATACCAAATCAGAAATACAATTTGAGTATTCTTTACTTTTTCGGAAGCTGGAAACGATCAAAGTTGAGTGGTATATTCTTAATGGGAAATCCCATACAAAAATGCGCCACGGCCTATTTATTTTACTCCAGCGGTCGAATTTGCGGTTTTGAAACTCATTTTTTTCGTTGCCCCTTCAAAAGTAAAAAGTACTAAAATGAAATTGGTAAAATGCAATTACCCCCTTTTCGGTTGGAAACCTCATTAATTAACCTGGCGGTGCAATATGCATTGGTTCTGCTTGTTTGTATGGACTACACAAGCTACTCTCTGGTAAGAAGCACCATGGGACAACTCTTTGTCTTCCCGATTAAACATACACCCACTGTTGAAGCAGCGACGAGCCTTGAACCCATAACCTCTAGGTTAGAAGAAGCAGGCACGCTCTGTGCCACAGCACCAGACATGATAACTAATATCCTTTAAAGCCTCACATCCATACTTTGTTTTCAGCCATATTACAAAGTTCCTAGCAGTGGAAATTGTTATGGAGAAAAACCTTTGACTTTCCAGATGTTCGTAGTTGTTACACGCTGTATTTAGATGTTCGTAGTTGTTACACGCTGTATTTTTTACATAGAGATCGGGGCCCTAGAGATGGAGGTCGGGTGCAGTGGAGTAAATGTTGGGGGTCGGAGCCATAAAAGTGAAAAATGTACAGTCGGTATCGGTAAGACGCAATGAAAACATTCTAATACAAAAAGTGCTTCAAACAAACTAATAGGAAAAAAGTGCTGATTCACCAGTCATATTATGTAGCTACGTTCAATCGAAAGTTAAAATATAATAAAGTCTATGTTTGACACTGTTTTTAGAAGAGTGGTTTGGATGTTAAAGTTTAGGAATGAAAATTTCAGCTGTTCCACCACGCACCCATGGGGTCGCTTTGTATGCGTGATCGTTAGTTGTTCACAGGAGAACCTTCGCAGTGCAAAGGTGTAAAAACAGTGGAGACGTTAACCAACTTCAACAATGCCATATACTCTGTCTTTTCCGATGTCCGTACTATTTTGTCTGAAACAAGAACCAGTGATGCAAAAATCGCTATGAAAAAGATACGATTTCAGCAGTGAGATTAAGTAGCGACAAGCAACGTTAAAACCGCAAAATAATAATACAAATAACGACTTGTAAACATAATAAAGAGTAACAATGTTTACATCACCAAGACGGGATTACACAAGTGACAAACTAAACTTTCATTGGGAGAAGCAGTAATCTAAAAAAACGCTTTAACAAAGATACGAATCCGATTTTACAATGAGATCATTTGTTACCAACAGTGTAGCTGCAAGCTGCGTAAGAAGGGAACAAACCGAAACGTATTAATAAAAAATTAGGACTTGCAGTTGTCTTAAAAACGTAAACAAAGTTTACATCACCAAAACGAGATTACACAAAGAACAGATAAAGCTTGTGAGTATATAAAACTGCTTGTGGGGGCAGTATATTTAAACAATGCCTTTCCTTTAATTAATGTTGGTGTGTCTCAAAGAATGAAGGAAACTGATTTAATTTTTGTATGGCCTATGTTATTGCTGGATGTTCATGTGTAGGTGGGGTAATATGTGTAAATAAAATTGCAATGTATTATTATACCGTTAATATGTGTGCAACATTGTGGCCATAATGAATTTGTAAAACATAACTGAAGCAATAGAAATATCTAGTCTTAATAACTGCTTGTGGGGGGCAGTATATTTAAAAAAAAAAAAACTGCTTGTGGGGGCAGTATATTTAAACAATGCCTTTCCTTTAATTAATGTTGATGTGTCTAAAAGAATGATGGAAACTGATTTAATTTTTGTATGGCCTATGTGATTGCTGGATGTTCATGTGTAGGTGTGGTAATGTGTGTAAATAAAATTGCAACGTATTATTATACCGTTAATATGTGTGCAACCTTGTGGCCATAATGAATTTGTAAAATATAACTGAAGCAATAGAAATATCTAGTCTTAATATGCAGTTCGGTCTTGAAACAGAATTGTGATGCATTGAACATTTGATTTTAGGTTTGGGAGAACCCTATTGTTTATATAGCCTTATGCTTGATCCATATTATTACAGAGACAGTAGACTTTCACTTCTCTGGAAAGCCGAAAAAATCCGCAAAAGTATCGAAGTACTAAAGCGTATGGGGATGGCCTATGGGTTGGAGGCCGGGGTTTGGAGTAAAGAAAATCTTCGAACAGCTATGACGCAGGGGTTTTGTTCAAGTCAAGTAAAGCCACCCAAAAGGTTAGCGCAACCCAACAAGTAGATGATATTTTGGCAGATCCTTTTTGCTTACATGAGTTCGAAATAACGGAAACAGAAGCAGAATACAACTTTCGCAGTATATAACGCAACGCAACAAAAAATGTTAATATGCAAGACCGCTTTTGCTTACACGCATTCCAACTATCGTGAACCACCACCTCATCAAAGTAATGAAATTTTATTTTAGAAAATAATGATGGCCGTTTTAACGAATTTTTAGAACGGAATCATGGAATTTTCAGCGAGCCGCTTGATAACCGAAGACAGACCAACTTTTGACAAATGCCAATAAACCGCAATGCGTTGTACATTCGTCTCTACAAAATCTGGCTGAGGGTTATGTGTTTAGAGTTAATTTGGCTGGAGCGTATGTTTTGGATAATTTTATGACATGAATTAGTGCTTGTTTTATATAAGGTCAATAAAAAACGTCTCCTGTTCTTACGATGTTTAAAATTTTAACGTTAGAACCGCAAAATAATAATACAAATAACGACTTGTAAACATAATAAAGACGTGTAAACAATGTTTACATCACCAAGACGGGATTACACAAGTGACAATAAAACTTTCATTGGGAGAAGCCTTAATCTAAAAAAAAACGCTTTAACAGAAATACGAATTCGATTTTACAATAAGATCATTTGTTACCAACAGTGCAGCTGCAAGCTGCGTTAGAAGGGAACAAACCGAAACGTATTAATATAAATTAGGACTTGCAATGATCTTGAAAAAGTTTACGTTTTATACCAAAACTAATAAGAAAAAAGTGCCGAGTCAGCATGTTATGTAGCTACGTTCAATCGAAAATTGAAAGATATAGGGTCTATGTTTTACAAATTTTCTTTATACGGTTTTGAAAAAGAAGCATTCTTCATTAACACCAAATCAGAAATACAATTTGAGTATTCTTTACTTTTTCGGAAGCTGGAAACGATCAAAGTTGAGTGGTATATTCTTAATGGGAAATCCCATACAAAAATGCGCCACGGCCTATTTATTTTACTCCAGCGGTCGAATTTGCGGTTTTGAAACTCATTTTTTTTCGTTGCCCCTTCAAAAGTAAAAAGTACTAAAATGAAATTGGTAAAATGCAATTACCCCCTTTTCGGTTGGAAACCTCATTAATTAACCTGGCGGTGCAATATGCATTGGTTCTGCTTGTTTGTATGGACTACACAAGCTACTTTCTGGTAAGAAGCACCATGGGACAACTCTTGTCTTCCCGATTAAACATACACCCACTGTTGAAGCAGCGACGAGCCTTGAACCCATAACCTCTAGGTTAGAAGAAGCAGGCACGCTCTGTGCCACAGCACCAGACATGATAACTAATATCCATTAAAGCCTCACATCCATACTTTGTTTTCGGCCATATTACAAAGTTCCTAGCAGTGGAAATTGTTATGGAGAAAAACCTTTGACTTTCCAGATGTTCGTAGTTGTTACACGCTGTATTTAGATGTTCGTAGTTGTTACACGCTGTATTTTTTACATAGAGATCGGGGCCCTAGAGATGGAGGTCGGGTGCAGTGGAGTAAATGTTGGGGGTCGGAGCCATAAAAGTGAAAAATGTACAGTCGGTATCGGTGAGACGCAATGAAAACATTCTAATACAAAAAGTGCTTCAAACAAACTAATAGGAAAAAAGTGCTGATTCACCAGGCATATTATGTAGCTACGTTCAATCGAAAGTTAAAATGTAATAAAGTCTATGTTTGACACTGTTTTTAGAAGAGTGGTTTGGATGTTAAAGTTTAGGAATGAAAATTTCAGCTGTTCCACCACGCACCCATGGGGTCGCTTTGTATGCGTGATCGTTAGTTGTTCACAGGAGAACCTTCGCAGTGCAAAGGTGTAAAAACTGTGGAGACCTTAACCAACTTCAACAATGCCATATTGTAGCAGTATATTATCACAAGCACATCTCTGTCTTTTCCGATGTCCGTACTATTTTGTCTGAAACAAGAACCAGTGATGCAAAAATCGCTATGAAAAAGATACGATTTCAGCAGTGAGATTAAGTAGCGACAAGCAACGTTAAAACCGCAAAATAATAATACAAATAACGACTTGTAAACATAATAAAGAGTAACAATGTTTACATCACCAAGACGGGATTACACAAGTGACAAACTAAACTTTCATTGGGAGAAGCAGTAATCTAAAAAAACGCTTTAACAAAGATACGAATCCGATTTTACAATGAGATCATTTGTTACCAACAGTGTAGCTGCAAGCTGCGTAAGAAGGGAACAAACCGAAACGTATTAATAAAAAATTAGGACTTGCAGTTGTCTTAAAAACGTAAACAAAGTTTACATCACCAAAACGAGATTACACAAAGAACAGATAAAGCTTGTGAGTATATAAAACTGCTTGTGGGGGCAGTATATTTAAACAATGCCTTTCCTTTAATTAATGTTGGTGTGTCTCAAAGAATGAAGGAAACTGATTTAATTTTTGTATGGCCTATGTTATTGCTGGATGTTCATGTGTAGGTGTGGTAATGTGTGTAAATAAAATTGCAACGTATTATTATACCGTTAATATGTGTGCAACCTTGTGGCCATAATGAATTTGTAAAATATAACTGAAGCAATAGAAATATCTAGTCTTAATATGCAGTTCGGTCTTGAAACAGAATTGTGATGCATTGAACATTTGATTTTAGGTTTGGGAGAACCCTATTGTTTATATAGCCTTATGCTTGATCCATATTATTACAGAGACAGTAGACTTTCACTTCTCTGGAAAGCCGAAAAAATCCGCAACAGTATCGAAGTACTAAAGCGTATGGGGATGGCCTATGGGTTGGAGGCCGGGGTTTGGAGTAAAGAAAATCTTCGAACAGCTATGACGCAGGGGTTTTGTTCAAGTCAAGTAAAGCCACCCAAAAGGTTAGCGCAACCCAACAAGTAGATGATATTTTGGCAGATCCTTTTTGCTTACATGAGTTCGAAATAACGGAAACAGAAGCAGAATACAACTTTCGCAGTATATAACGCAACGCAACAAAAAATGTTAATATGCAAGACCGCTTTTGCTTACACGCATTCCAACTATCGTGAACCACCACCTCATCAAAGTAATGAAATTTTATTTTAGAAAATAATGATGGCCGTTTTAACGAATTTTTAGAACGGAATCATGGAATTTTCAGCGAGCCGCTTGATAACCGAAGACAGACCAACTTTTGACAAATGCCAATAAACCGCAATGCGTTGTACATTCGTCTCTACAAAATCTGGCTGAGGGTTATGTGTTTAGAGTTAATTTGGCTGGAGCGTATGTTTTGGATAATTTTATGACATGAATTAGTGCTTGTTTTATATAAGGTCAATAAAAAACGTCTCCTGTTCTTACGATGTTTAAAATTTTAACGTTAGAACCGCAAAATAATAATACAAATAACGACTTGTAAACATAATAAAGACGTGTAAACAATGTTTACATCACCAAGACGGGATTACACAAGTGACAATAAAACTTTCATTGGGAGAAGCCTTAATCTAAAAAAAAACGCTTTAACAGAAATACGAATTCGATTTTACAATAAGATCATTTGTTACCAACAGTGCAGCTGCAAGCTGCGTTAGAAGGGAACAAACCGAAACGTATTAATATAAATTAGGACTTGCAATGATCTTGAAAAAGTTTACGTTTTATACCAAAACTAATAAGAAAAAAGTGCCGAGTCAGCATGTTATGTAGCTACGTTCAATCGAAAATTGAAAGATATAGGGTCTATGTTTTACAAATTTTCTTTATACGGTTTTGAAAAAGAAGCATTCTTCATTAACACCAAATCAGAAATACAATTTGAGTATTCTTTACTTTTTCGGAAGCTGGAAACGATCAAAGTTGAGTGGTATATTCTTAATGGGAAATCCCATACAAAAATGCGCCACGGCCTATTTATTTTACTCCAGCGGTCGAATTTGCGGTTTTGAAACTCATTTTTTTTCGTTGCCCCTTCAAAAGTAAAAAGTACTAAAATGAAATTGGTAAAATGCAATTACCCCCTTTTCGGTTGGAAACCTCATTAATTAACCTGGCGGTGCAATATGCATTGGTTCTGCTTGTTTGTATGGACTACACAAGCTACTCTCTGGTAAGAAGCACCATGGGACAACTCTTGTCTTCCCGATTAAACATACACCCACTGTTGAAGCAGCGACGAGCCTTGAACCCATAACCTCTAGGTTAGAAGAAGCAGGCACGCTCTGTGCCACAGCACCAGACATGATAACTAATATCCATTAAAGCCTCACATCCATACTTTGTTTTCGGCCATATTACAAAGTTCCTAGCAGTGGAAATTGTTATGGAGAAAAACCTTTGACTTTCCAGATGTTCGTAGTTGTTACACGCTGTATTTAGATGTTCGTAGTTGTTACACGCTGTATTTTTTACATAGAGATCGGGGCCCTAGAGATGGAGGTCGGGTGCAGTGGAGTAAATGTTGGGGGTCGGAGCCATAAAAGTGAAAAATGTACAGTCGGTATCGGTGAGACGCAATGAAAACATTCTAATACAAAAAGTGCTTCAAACAAACTAATAGGAAAAAAGTGCTGATTCACCAGGCATATTATGTAGCTACGTTCAATCGAAAGTTAAAATATAATAAAGTCTATGTTTGACACTGTTTTTAGAAGAGTGGTTTGGATGTTAAAGTTTAGGAATGAAAATTTCAGCTGTTCCACCACGCACCCATGGGGTCGCTTTGTATGCGTGATCGTTAGTTGTTCACAGGAGAACCTTCGCAGTGCAAAGGTGTAAAAACAGTGGAGACCTTAACCAACTTCAACAATGCCATATTGTAGCAGTATATTATCACAAGCACATCTCTGTCTTTTCCGATGTCCGTACTATTTTGTCTGAAACAAGAACCAGTGATGCAAAAATCGCTATGAAAAAGATACGATTTCAGCAGTGAGATTAAGTAGCGACAAGCAACGTTAAAACCGCAAAATAATAATACAAATAACGACTTGTAAACATAATAAAGAGTAACAATGTTTACATCACCAAGACGGGATTACACAAGTGACAAACTAAACTTTCATTGGGAGAAGCAGTAATCTAAAAAAAACGCTTTAACAAAGATACGAATCCGATTTTACAATGAGATCATTTGTTACCAACAGTGTACCTGCAAGCTGCGTAAGAAGGGAACAAACCGAAACGTATTAATAAAAAATTAGGACTTGCAGTTGTCTTAAAAACGTAAACAAAGTTTACATCACCAAAACGAGATTACACAAAGAACAGATAAAGCTTGTGAGTATATAAAACTGCTTGTGGGGGCAGTATATTTAAACAATGCCTTTTTCCTTTAATTAATGTTGGTGTGTCTCAAAGAATGAAGGAAACTGATTTAATTTTTGTATGGCCTATGTTATTGCTGGATGTTCATGTGTAGGTGGGGTAATGTGTGTAAATAAAATTGCAACGTATTATTATACCGTTAATATGTGTGCAACCTTGTGGCCATAATGAATTTGTAAAACATAACTGAAGCAATAGAAATATCTAGTCTTAATAACTGCTTGTGGGGGGCAGTATATTTAAAAAAAAAACTGCTTGTGGGGGCAGTATATTTAAACAATGCCTTTCCTTTAATTAATGTTGGTGTGTCTCAAAGAATGAAGGAAACTGATTTAATTTTTGTATGGCCTATGTGATTGCTGGATGTTCATGTGTAGGTGGGGTAATGTGTGTAAATAAAATTGCAACGTATTATTATACCGTTAATATGTGTGCAACCTTGTGGCCATAATGAATTTGTAAAACATAACTGAAGCAATAGAAATATCTAGTCTTAATATGCAGTTTGGTCTTGAAACAGAATTGTGATGCATTGAACATTTGATTTTAGGTTTGGGAGAACCCTATTGTTTATATAGCCTTATGCTTGATCCATATTATTACAGAGACAGTAGGCTTTCACTTCTCTGGAAAGCCGAAAAAAATCCGCAACAGTATCGAAGTACTAAAGCGTATGGGGATGGCCTACGGGTTGGAGGCCGGGGTTTGGAGTAAAGAAAATCTTCGAACAGCTATGACGCAGGGGTTTTGTTCAAGTCAAGTAAAGCCACCCAAAAGGTTAGCGCAACCAACAAGTAGATGATATTTTGGCAGATCCTTTTTGCTTACATGAGTTCGAAATAACGGAAACAGAAGCAGAATACAACTTTCGCAGTATATAACGCAACGCAACAAAAAATGTTAATATGCAAGACCGCTTTTGCTTACACGCATTCCAACTATCGTGAACCACCACCTCATCAAAGTAATGAAATTTTATTTTAGAAAATAATGATGGCCGTTTTAACGAATTTTTAGAACGGAATCATGGAATTTTCAGCGAGCCGCTTGATAACCGAAGACAGACCAACTTTTGACAAATGCCAATAAACCGCAATGCGTTGTACATTCGTCTCTTCAAAATCTGGCTGAGGGTTATGTGTTTAGAGTTAATTTGGCTGGGGCGTATGTTTTGGATAATTTTATGACATGAATTAGTGCTTGTTTTATATAAGGTCAATAAAAAACGTCTCCTGTTCTTACGATGTTTAAAATTTTAACGTTAGAACCGCAAAATAATAATACAAATAACGACTTGTAAACATAATAAAGACGTGTAAACAATGTTTACATCACCAAGACGGGATTACACAAGTGACAATAAAACTTTCATTGGGAGAAGCCTTAATCTAAAAAAAAACGCTTTAACAGAAATACGAATTCGATTTTACAATAAGATCATTTGTTACCAACAGTGCAGCTGCAAGCTGCGTTAGAAGGGAACAAACCGAAACGTATTAATATAAATTATGACTTGCAATGATCTTGGAAAAAACGTAAACTTACCAAAACTAATAAGAAAAAAGTGCCGAGTCAGCATGTTATGTAGCTACGTTCAATCAAAAATTGAAAGATATAGGGTCTATGTTTTACAAATTTTCTTTATACGGTTTTGAAAAAGAAGCATTCTTCATTAATACCAAATCAGAAATACAATTTGAGTATTCTTTACTTTTTCGGAAGCTGGAAACGATCAAAGTTGAGTGGTATATTCTTAATGGGAAATCCCATACAAAAATGCGCCACGGCCTATTTATTTTACTCCAGCGGTCGAATTTGCGGTTTTGAAACTCATTTTTTTCGTTGCCCCTTCAAAAGTAAAAAGTACTAAAATGAAATTGGTAAAATGCAATTACCCCTTTTCGGTTGGAAACCTCATTAATTAACCTGGCGGTGCAATATGCATTGGTTCTGCTTGTTTGTATGGACTACACAAGCTACTCTCTGGTAAGAAGCACCATGGGACAACTCTTTGTCTTCCGATTAAACATACACCCACTGTTGAAGCAGCGACGAGCCTTGAACCCATAACCTCTAGGTTAGAAGAAGCAGGCACGCTCTGTGCCACAGCACCAGACATGATAACTAATATCCTTTAAAGCCTCACATCCATACTTTGTTTTCAGCCATATTACAAAGTTCCTAGCAGTGGAAATTGTTATGGAGAAAAACCTTTGACTTTCCAGATGTTCGTAGTTGTTACACGCTGTATTTAGATGTTCGTAGTTGTTACACGCTGTATTTTTTACATAGAGATCGGGGCCCTAGAGATGGAGGTCGGGTGCAGTGGAGTAAATGTTGGGGGTCGGAGCCATAAAAGTGAAAAATGTACAGTCGGTATCGGTAAGACGCAATGAAAACATTCTAATACAAAAAGTGCTTCAAACAAACTAATAGGAAAAAAGTGCTGATTCACCAGTCATATTATGTAGCTACGTTCAATCGAAAGTTAAAATATAATAAAGTCTATGTTTGACACTGTTTTTAGAAGAGTGGTTTGGATGTTAAAGTTTAGGAATGAAAATTTCAGCTGTTCCACCACGCACCCATGGGGTCGCTTTGTATGCGTGATCGTTAGTTGTTCACAGGAGAACCTTCGCAGTGCAAAGGTGTAAAAACAGTGGAGACGTTAACCAACTTCAACAATGCCATATACTCTGTCTTTTCCGATGTCCGTACTATTTTGTCTGAAACAAGAACCAGTGATGCAAAAATCGCTATGAAAAAGATACGATTTCAGCAGTGAGATTAAGTAGCGACAAGCAACGTTAAAACCGCAAAATAATAATACAAATAACGACTTGTAAACATAATAAAGAGTAACAATGTTTACATCACCAAGACGGGATTACACAAGTGACAAACTAAACTTTCATTGGGAGAAGCAGTAATCTAAAAAAACGCTTTAACAAAGATACGAATCCGATTTTACAATGAGATCATTTGTTACCAACAGTGTAGCTGCAAGCTGCGTAAGAAGGGAACAAACCGAAACGTATTAATAAAAATTAGGACTTGCAGTTGTCTTAAAAACGTAAACAAAGTTTACATCACCAAAACGAGATTACACAAAGAACAGATAAAGCTTGTGAGTATATAAAACTGCTTGTGGGGGCAGTATATTTAAACAATGCCTTTCCTTTAATTAATGTTGGTGTGTCTCAAAGAATGAAGGAAACTGATTTAATTTTTGTATGGCCTATGTTATTGCTGGATGTTCATGTGTAGGTGGGGTAATATGTGTAAATAAAATTGCAATGTATTATTATACCGTTAATATGTGTGCAACCTTGTGGCCATAATGAATTTGTAAAACATAACTGAAGCAATAGAAATATCTAGTCTTAATAACTGCTTGTGGGGGGCAGTATATTTAAAAAAAAAAAAACTGCTTGTGGGGGCAGTATATTTAAACAATGCCTTTCCTTTAATTAATGTTGATGTGTCTAAAAGAATGAAGGAAACTGATTTAATTTTTGTATGGCCTATGTGATTGCTGGATGTTCATGTGTAGGTGTGGTAATGTGTGTAAATAAAATTGCAACGTATTATTATACCGTTAATATGTGTGCAACCTTGTGGCCATAATGAATTTGTAAAATATAACTGAAGCAATAGAAATATCTAGTCTTAATATGCAGTTCGGTCTTGAAACAGAATTGT
>NW_028323119.1:0-34855 GCF_009617815.1 Ciona robusta
CAGGAGAACCTTCGCAGTGCAAAGGTGTAAAAACAGTGGAGACGTTAACCAACTTCAACAATGCCATATTGTAGCAGTATATTATCACAAGCACACCTCTGTCTTTTCCGATGTCCGTACTATTTTGTCTGAAACAAGAACCAGTGATGCAAAAATCGCTATGAAAAAGATACGATTTCAGCAGTGAGATTAAGTAGCGACAAGCAACGTTAAAACCGCAAAATAATAATACAAATAACGACTTGTAAACATAATAAAGAGTAACAATGTTTACATCACCAAGACGGGATTACACAAGTGACAAACTAAACTTTCATTGGAGAAGCAGTAATCTAAAAAAACGCTTTAACAAAGATACGAATCCGATTTTACAATGAGATCATTTGTTACAACAGTGTACCTGCAAGCTGCGTAAGAAGGGAACAAACCGAAACGTATAATAAAAAATTAGACTTGCAGTTGTCTTAAAAACGTAAACAAAGTTTACATCACCAAAACGAGATTACACAAAGAACAGATAAAGCTTGTGAGTATATAAAACTGCTTGTGGGGGCAGTATATTTAAACAATGCCTTTTTCCTTTAATTAATGTTGGTGTGTCTCAAAGAATGAAGGAAACTGATTTAATTTTGTATGGCCTATGTTATTGCTGGATGTTCATGTGTAGGTGGGTAATGTGTGTAAATAAAATTGCAACGTATTATTATACCGTTAATATGTGTGCAACCTTGTGGCCATAATGAATTTGTAAAACATAACTGAAGCAATAGAAATATCTAGTCTTAATAACTGCTTGTGGGGGCAGTATATTTAAAAAAAAAACTGCTTGTGGGGGCAGTATATTTAAACAATGCCTTTCCTTTAATTAATGTTGGTGTGTCTCAAAGAATGAAGGAAACTGATTCAATTTTTGTATGGCCTATGTGATTGCTGGATGTTCATGTGTAGGTGGGGTAATGTGTGTAAATAAAATTGCAACGTATTATTATACCGTTAATATGTGTGCAACCTTGTGGCCATAATGAATTTGTAAAACATAACTGAAGCAATAGAAATATCTAGTCTTAATATGCAGTTTGGTCTTGAAACAGAATTGTGATGCATTGAACATTTGATTTTAGGTTTGGGAGAACCCTATTGTTTATATAGCCTTATGCTTGATCCATATTATTACAGAGACAGTAGGCTTTCACTTCTCTGGAAAGCCGAAAAAATCCGCAACAGTATCGAAGTACTAAAGCGTATGGGGATGGCCTACGGGTTGGAGGCCGGGGTTTGGAGTAAAGAAAATCTTCGAACAGCTATGACGCAGGGGTTTTGTTCAAGTCAAGTAAAGCCACCCAAAAGGTTAGCGCAACCCAACAAGTAGATGATATTTTGGCAGATCCTTTTTGCTTACATGAGTTCGAAATAACGGAAACAGAAGCAGAATACAACTTTCGCAGTATATAACGCAACGCAACAAAAAATGTTAATATGCAAGACCGCTTTTTGCTTACACGCATTCCAACTATCGTGAACCACCACCTCATCAAAGTAATGAAATTTTATTTTAGAAAATAATGATGGCCGTTTTAACGAATTTTTAGAACGGAATCGTGGAATTTTCAGCGAGCCGCTTGATAACCGAAGACAGACCAACTTTTGACAAATGCCAATAAACCGCAATGCGTTGTACATTCGTCTCTTCAAAATCTGGCTGAGGGTTATGTGTTTAGAGTTAATTTGGCTGGGGCGTATGTTTTGGATAATTTTATGACATGAATTAGTGCTTGTTTTATATAAGGTCAATAAAAAACGTCTCCTGTTCTTACGATGTTTAAAATTTTAACGTTAGAACCGCAAAATAATAATACAAATAACGACTTGTAAACATAATAAAGACGTGTAAACAATGTTTACATCACCAAGACGGGATTACACAAGTGACAATAAAACTTTCATTGGGAGAAGCCTTAATCTAAAAAAAAAACGCTTTAACAGAAATACGAATTCGATTTTACAATAAGATCATTTGTTACCAACAGTGCAGCTGCAAGCTGCGTTAGAAGGGAACAAACCGAAACGTATTAATATAAATTAGGACTTGCAATGATCTTGGAAAAAACGTAAACTAAGTTTACTAAGTTTACGTTTTTTACCAAAACTAATAAGAAAAAAGTGCCGAGTCAGCATGTTATGTAGCTACGTTCAATCAAAAATTGAAAGATATAGGGTCTATGTTTTACAAATTTTCTTTATACGGTTTTGAAAAAGAAGCATTCTTCATTAATACCAAATCAGAAATACAATTTGAGTATTCTTTACTTTTTCGGAAGCTGGAAACGATCAAAGTTGAGTGGTATATTCTTAATGGGAAATCCCATACAAAAATGCGCCACGGCCTATTTATTTTACTCCAGCGGTCGAATTTGCGGTTTTGAAACTCATTTTTTTCGTTGCCCCTTCAAAAGTAAAAAGTACTAAAATGAAATTGGTAAAATGCAATTACCCCCTTTTCGGTTGGAAACCTCATTAATTAACCTGGCGGTGCAATATGCATTGGTTCTGCTTGTTTGTATGGACTACACAAGCTACTCTCTGGTAAGAAGCACCATGGGACAACTCTTTGTCTTCCCGATTAAACATACACCCACTGTTGAAGCAGCGACGAGCCTTGAACCCATAACCTCTAGGTTAGAAGAAGCAGGCACGCTCTGTGCCACAGCACCAGACATGATAACTAATATCCTTTAAAGCCTCACATCCATACTTTGTTTTCAGCCATATTACAAAGTTCCTAGCAGTGGAAATTGTTATGGAGAAAAACCTTTGACTTTCCAGATGTTCGTAGTTGTTACACGCTGTATTTAGATGTTCGTAGTTGTTACACGCTGTATTTTTTACATAGAGATCGGGGCCCTAGAGATGGAGGTCGGGTGCAGTGGAGTAAATGTTGGGGGTCGGAGCCATAAAAGTGAAAAATGTACAGTCGGTATCGGTAAGACGCAATGAAAACATTCTAATACAAAAAGTGCTTCAAACAAACTAATAGGAAAAAAGTGCTGATTCACCAGTCATATTATGTAGCTACGTTCAATCGAAAGTTAAAATATAATAAAGTCTATGTTTGACACTGTTTTTAGAAGAGTGGTTTGGATGTTAAAGTTTAGGAATGAAAATTTCAGCTGTTCCACCACGCACCCATGGGGTCGCTTTGTATGCGTGATCGTTAGTTGTTCACAGGAGAACCTTCGCAGTGCAAAGGTGTAAAAACAGTGGAGACGTTAACCAACTTCAACAATGCCATATACTCTGTCTTTTCCGATGTCCGTACTATTTTGTCTGAAACAAGAACCAGTGATGCAAAAATCGCTATGAAAAAGATACGATTTCAGCAGTGAGATTAAGTAGCGACAAGCAACGTTAAAACCGCAAAATAATAATACAAATAACGACTTGTAAACATAATAAAGAGTAACAATGTTTACATCACCAAGACGGGATTACACAAGTGACAAACTAAACTTTCATTGGGAGAAGCAGTAATCTAAAAAAACGCTTTAACAAAGATACGAATCCGATTTTACAATGAGATCATTTGTTACCAACAGTGTAGCTGCAAGCTGCGTAAGAAGGGAACAAACCGAAACGTATTAATAAAAAATTAGGACTTGCAGTTGTCTTAAAAACGTATACAAAGTTTACATCACCAAAACGAGATTACACAAAGAACAGATAAAGCTTGTGAGTATATAAAACTGCTTGTGGGGGCAGTATATTTAAACAATGCCTTTCCTTTAATTAATGTTGGTGTGTCTCAAAGAATGAAGGAAACTGATTTAATTTTTGTATGGCCTATGTGATTGCTGGATGTTCATGTGTAGGTGTGGTAATGTGTGTAAATAAAATTGCAACGTATTATTATACCGTTAATATGTGTGCAACCTTGTGGCCATAATGAATTTGTAAAATATAACTGAAGCAATAGAAATATCTAGTCTTAATATGCAGTTCGGTCTTGAAACAGAATTGTGATGCATTGAACATTTGATTTTAGGTTTGGGAGAACCCTATTGTTTATATAGCCTTATGCTTGATCCATATTATTACAGAGACAGTAGACTTTCACTTCTCTGGAAAGCCGAAAAAATCCGCAACAGTATCGAAGTACTAAAGCGTATGGGGATGGCCTATGGGTTGGAGGCCGGGGTTTGGAGTAAAGAAAATCTTCGAACAGCTATGACGCAGGGGTTTTGTTCAAGTCAAGTAAAGCCACCCAAAAGGTTAGCGCAACCCAACAAGTAGATGATATTTTGGCAGATCCTTTTTGCTTACATGAGTTCGAAATAACGGAAACAGAAGCAGAATACAACTTTCGCAGTATATAACGCAACGCAACAAAAAATGTTAATATGCAAGACCGCTTTTGCTTACACGCATTCCAACTATCGTGAACCACCACCTCATCAAAGTAATGAAATTTTATTTTAGAAAATAATGATGGCCGTTTTAACGAATTTTTAGAACGGAATCATGGAATTTTCAGCGAGCCGCTTGATAACCGAAGACAGACCAACTTTTGACAAATGCCAATAAACCGCAATGCGTTGTACATTCGTCTCTACAAAATCTGGCTGAGGGTTATGTGTTTAGAGTTAATTTGGCTGGAGCGTATGTTTTGGATAATTTTATGACATGAATTAGTGCTTGTTTTATATAAGGTCAATAAAAAACGTCTCCTGTTCTTACGATGTTTAAAATTTTAACGTTAGAACCGCAAAATAATAATACAAATAACGACTTGTAAACATAATAAAGACGTGTAAACAATGTTTACATCACCAAGACGGGATTACACAAGTGACAATAAAACTTTCATTGGGAGAAGCCTTAATCTAAAAAAAAACGCTTTAACAGAAATACGAATTCGATTTTACAATAAGATCATTTGTTACCAACAGTGCAGCTGCAAGCTGCGTTAGAAGGGAACAAACCGAAACGTATTAATATAAATTAGGACTTGCAATGATCTTGAAAAAGTTTACGTTTTATACCAAAACTAATAAGAAAAAAGTGCCGAGTCAGCATGTTATGTAGCTACGTTCAATCGAAAATTGAAAGATATAGGGTCTATGTTTTACAAATTTTCTTTATACGGTTTTGAAAAAGAAGCATTCTTCATTAACACCAAATCAGAAATACAATTTGAGTATTCTTTACTTTTTCGGAAGCTGGAAACGATCAAAGTTGAGTGGTATATTCTTAATGGGAAATCCCGCAATGATCTTGAAAAAGTTTACGTTTTATACCAAAACTAATAAGAAAAAAGTGCCGAGTCAGCATGTTATGTAGCTACGTTCAATCGAAAATTGAAAGATATAGGGTCTATGTTTTACAAATTTTCTTTATACGGTTTTGAAAAAGAAGCATTCTTCATTAACACCAAATCAGAAATACAATTTGAGTATTCTTTACTTTTTCGGAAGCTGGAAACGATCAAAGTTGAGTGGTATATTCTTAATGGGAAATCCCATACAAAAATGCGCCACGGCCTATTTATTTTACTCCAGCGGTCGAATTTGCGGTTTTGAAACTCATTTTTTTTCGTTGCCCCTTCAAAAGTAAAAAGTACTAAAATGAAATTGGTAAAATGCAATTACCCCCTTTTCGGTTGGAAACCTCATTAATTAACCTGGCGGTGCAATATGCATTGGTTCTGCTTGTTTGTATGGACTACACAAGCTACTTTCTGGTAAGAAGCACCATGGGACAACTCTTGTCTTCCCGATTAAACATACACCCACTGTTGAAGCAGCGACGAGCCTTGAACCCATAACCTCTAGGTTAGAAGAAGCAGGCACGCTCTGTGCCACAGCACCAGACATGATAACTAATATCCATTAAAGCCTCACATCCATACTTTGTTTTCGGCCATATTACAAAGTTCCTAGCAGTGGAAATTGTTATGGAGAAAAACCTTTGACTTTCCAGATGTTCGTAGTTGTTACACGCTGTATTTAGATGTTCGTAGTTGTTACACGCTGTATTTTTTACATAGAGATCGGGGCCCTAGAGATGGAGGTCGGGTGCAGTGGAGTAAATGTTGGGGGTCGGAGCCATAAAAGTGAAAAATGTACAGTCGGTATCGGTGAGACGCAATGAAAACATTCTAATACAAAAAGTGCTTCAAACAAACTAATAGGAAAAAAGTGCTGATTCACCAGGCATATTATGTAGCTACGTTCAATCGAAAGTTAAAATATAATAAAGTCTATGTTTGACACTGTTTTTAGAAGAGTGGTTTGGATGTTAAAGTTTAGGAATGAAAATTTCAGCTGTTCCACCACGCACCCATGGGGTCGCTTTGTATGCGTGATCGTTAGTTGTTCACAGGAGAACCTTCGCAGTGCAAAGGTGTAAAAACTGTGGAGACCTTAACCAACTTCAACAATGCCATATTGTAGCAGTATATTATCACAAGCACATCTCTGTCTTTTCCGATGTCCGTACTATTTTGTCTGAAACAAGAACCAGTGATGCAAAAATCGCTATGAAAAAGATACGATTTCAGCAGTGAGATTAAGTAGCGACAAGCAACGTTAAAACCGCAAAATAATAATACAAATAACGACTTGTAAACATAATAAAGAGTAACAATGTTTACATCACCAAGACGGGATTACACAAGTGACAAACTAAACTTTCATTGGGAGAAGCAGTAATCTAAAAAAACGCTTTAACAAAGATACGAATCCGATTTTACAATGAGATCATTTGTTACCAACAGTGTACCTGCAAGCTGCGTAAGAAGGGAACAAACCGAAACGTATTAATAAAAAATTAGGACTTGCAGTTGTCTTAAAAACGTAAACAAAGTTTACATCACCAAAACGAGATTACACAAAGAACAGATAAAGCTTGTGAGTATATAAAACTGCTTGTGGGGGCAGTATATTTAAACAATGCCTTTCCTTTAATTAATGTTGGTGTGTCTCAAAGAATGAAGGAAACTGATTTAATTTTTGTATGGCCTATGTTATTGCTGGATGTTCATGTGTAGGTGGGGTAATGTGTGTAAATAAAATTGCAACGTATTATTATACCGTTAATATGTGTGCAACCTTGTGGCCATAATGAATTTGTAAAACATAACTGAAGCAATAGAAATATCTAGTCTTAATAACTGCTTGTGGGGGGCAGTATATTTTAAAAAAAAACTGCTTGTGGGGGCAGTATATTTAAACAATGCCTTTCCTTTAATTAATGTTGATGTGTCTAAAAGAATGAAGGAAACTGATTTAATTTTTGTATGGCCTATGTGATTGCTGGATGTTCATGTGTAGGTGTGGTAATGTGTGTAAATAAAATTGCAACGTGTTATTATACCGTTAATATGTGTGCAACCTTGTGGCCATAATGAATTTGTAAAACATAACTGAAGCAATAGAAATATCTAGTCTTAATATGCAGTTTGGTCTTGAAACAGAATTGTGATGCATTGAACATTTGATTTTAGGTTTGGGAGAACCCTATTGTTTATATAGCCTTATGCTTGATCCATATTATTACAGAGACAGTAGGCTTTCACTTCTCTGGAAAGCCGAAAAAATCCGCAACAGTATCGAAGTACTAAAGCGTATGGGGATGGCCTACGGGTTGGAGGCCGGGGTTTGGAGTAAAGAAAATCTTCGAACAGCTATGACGCAGGGGTTTTGTTCAAGTCAAGTAAAGCCACCCAAAAGGTTAGCGCAACCCAACAAGTAGATAATATTTTGGCAGATCCTTTTTGCTTACATGAGTTCGAAATAACGGAAACAGAAGCAGAATACAACTTTCGCAGTATATAACGCAACGCAACAAAAAATGTTAATATGCAAGACCGCTTTTGCTTACACGCATTCCAACTATCGTGAACCACCACCTCATCAAAGTAATGAAATTTTATTTTAGAAAATAATGATGGCCGTTTTAACGAATTTTTAGAACGGAATCATGGAATTTTCAGCGAGCCGCTTGATAACCGAAGACAGACCAACTTTTGACAAATGCCAATAAACCGCAATGCGTTGTACATTCGTCTCTTCAAAATCTGGCTGAGGGTTATGTGTTTAGAGTTAATTTGGCTGGGGCGTATGTTTTGGATAATTTTATGACATGAATTAGTGCTTGTTTTATATAAGGTCAATAAAAAACGTCTCCTGTTCTTACGATGTTTAAAATTTTAACGTTAGAACCGCAAAATAATAATACAAATAACGACTTGTAAACATAATAAAGAGTAACAATGTTTACATCACCAAGACGGGATTACACAAGTGACAAACTAAACTTTCATTGGGAGAAGCAGTAATCTAAAAAAACGCTTTAACAAAGATACGAATCCGATTTTACAATGAGATCATTTGTTACCAACAGTGTAGCTGCAAGCTGCGTAAGAAGGGAACAAACCGAAACGTATTAATAAAAAATTAGGACTTGCAGTTGTCTTAAAAACGTAAACAAAGTTTACATCACCAAAACGAGATTACACAAAGAACAGATAAAGCTTGTGAGTATATAAAACTGCTTGTGGGGGCAGTATATTTAAACAATGCCTTTCCTTTAATTAATGTTGGTGTGTCTCAAAGAATGAAGGAAACTGATTTAATTTTTGTATGACCTATGTTATTGCTGGATGTTCATGTGTAGGTGGGGTAATGTGTGTAAATAAAATTGCAAAGTATTATTATACCGTTAATATGTGTGCAACCTTGTGTCCATAATGAATTTGTAAAACATAACTGAAGCAATAGAAATATCTAGTCTTAATAACTGCTTGTGGGGGGCAGTATATTTAAAAAAAAACTGCTTGTGGGGGCAGTATATTTAAACAATGCCTTTCCTTTAATTAATGTTGATGTGTCTAAAAGAATGAAGGAAACTGATTTAATTTTTGTATGGCCTATGTGATTGCTGGATGTTCATGTGTAGGTGTGGTAATGTGTGTAAATAAAATTGCAACGTATTATTATACCGTTAATATGTGTGCAACCTTGTGGCCATAATGAATTTGTAAAACATAACTGAAGCAATAGAAATATCTAGTCTTAATATGCAGTTTGGTCTTGAAACAGAATTGTGATGCATTGAACATTTGATTTTAGGTTTGGGAGAACCCTATTGTTTATATAGCCTTATGCTTGATCCATATTATTACAGAGACAGTAGGCTTTCACTTCTCTGGAAAGCCGAAAAAATCCGCAACAGTATCGAAGTACTAAAGCGTATGGGGATGGCCTACGGGTTGGAGGCCGGGGTTTGGAGTAAAGAAAATCTTCGAACAGCTATGACGCAGGGGTTTTGTTCAAGTCAAGTAAAGCCACCCAAAAGGTTAGCGCAACCCAACAAGTAGATGATATTTTGGCAGATCCTTTTTGCTTACATGAGTTCGAAATAACGGAAACAGAAGCAGAATACAACTTTCGCAGTATATAACGCAACGCAACAAAAAATGTTAATATGCAAGACCGCTTTTGCTTACACGCATTCCAACTATCGTGAACCACCACCTCATCAAAGTAATGAAATTTTATTTTAGAAAATAATGATGGCCGTTTTAACGAATTTTTAGAACGGAATCATGGAATTTTCAGCGAGCCGCTTGATAACCGAAGACAGACCAACTTTTGACAAATGCCAATAAACCGCAATGCGTTGTACATTCGTCTCTTCAAAATCTGGCTGAGGGTTATGTGTTTAGAGTTAATTTGGCTGGGGCGTATGTTTTGGATAATTTTATGACATGAATTAGTGCTTGTTTTATATAAGGTCAATAAAAAACGTCTCCTGTTCTTACGATGTTTAAAATTTTAACGTTAGAACCGCAAAATAATAATACAAATAACGACTTGGAAACATAATAAAGATATGGGGGCCCAACCTGGTCAAAATACAACAAGAAAAAAGGCATTTTATGCATTAAGTTGCATTATTTTTATATTAAAGTTGTATTATTTTTAGATCTTAATCTCACAAAAAAATAATTTTACTCTACAACTTGAATTAATTTTACGTTACAACTTGAATTATTTTTACGCTACAACTTGAATTATTTTTACGCTACGACTTGAATTAATTTTACGTTACGACTTGAATTATTTTTACGTTACGACTTGAATTATTTTTACGCTACGACTTGAATTATTTTTACGTTACGAGTTGAATTATTTTTACGTTACAACTTGAATTATTTTTACGCTACGACTTGAATTATTTTTACGCTATGACTTGAATTAATTTTATATCCGGTAAAATCGCTCATGCGTTTCGAAACTCCGGGCGTAAACTATACAGTTGTTTTTAATGCACAACTAATTTTACAGTAGGATAAGGCTAAATAGAGATTCTAATATAAATCTTGTTTTATAATATCGAATATTATGGTGATTAATACTAGCATCAGCAATCAGCTTAGTAATTAGTTAATATAGTATAGTATATGCTCATGCCTACGAATCTTAATAGAAACTACATTTATCATACAGTATGAGTGGATATGCAGCTCTTAACTGCTAAGTACTATAGCAGAAAATGTCTTAGCGTTTTCAGATTTTCTATAGACCCTGAACGCCGAAAAGGGTGGCGTATTAATTCAAGGAGGAGACCAGAGATAGTGGCTAAGTATTGTTTTCCTCGAAGTTACTTCGATAGGTAAATTTTTACAAAGTTACTGTAAGTTTCGTTGCCGGGTGTACTTGCTACGTTAGAGAGCCAAAAAGTAAAATCACGGCAATTTGCCAGCAAAACTGCAGCTATAGCTATATATGTTATGCACCATATTTTAATGTTATGCATTTTTGTTTGTATTTTTATAGTTTAAACATGTTCCTTTATGTTTTTGGTTGGTATACTTGATAGTTTCTGTTTTTTTATTCTTTTATCGGTGGAATGTTCAATAAAAGAAAACCATTTTTACGCAGAGAAGTGTTCGGTTCTTAAAAAATTGCAATATTTAGGGTTTTAGACGAATAAACAGCACACAGATACGTTAAAATTGTATGCATTGTGATCCGTAATAGCGGCTACTATGACGTCATAGACTGACAATGGAGTTTTGAAACGCATGAGCGATTTTACCGGATATAAAATTAATTCAAGTCATATCGTAAAATTAATTCAAGTCGTAACGTAAAATAAATTCAAGTCGTAACGTAAAAATAATTCAAGTCGTAACGTAAAAATAATTCAAGTCATAACGTAAAATTAATTCAAGTCGTAACGTAAAAATAATTCAAGTCGTAACGTAAAAATAATTCAAGTCGTAACGTAAAAATAATTCAAGTCGTAACGTAAAAATAATTCAAGTTGTAACGTAAAATTAATTCAAGTTGTAACGTAAAATTAATTCAAGTTGTAACGTAAAATTAATTCAAGTCGTAACGTAAAATAAATTCAAGTCGTAACGTAAAATAAATTCAAGTCGTAACGTAAAAATAATTCAAGTCGTAACGTAAAAATAATTCAAGTCATAACGTAAAATTAATTCAAGTCGTAACGTAAAATTAATTCAAGTCGTAACGTAAAAATAATTCAAGTCGTAACGTAAAAATAATTCAAGTCGTAGCGTAAAAATAATTCAAGTTGTAACGTAAAATTAATTCAAGTTGTAACGTAAAATTAATTCAAGTTGTAACGTAAAATTAATTCAAGTTGTAGGGTAAAATTATTTTTTGTGAAATTAAGATCCAAAAATAATACAACTTGTGATATAAAAATAATACAACTTATTACATTATTGCGATTTATTCGTGTTGTATTTTGACCATGTTGGGCCCCCATATAAAGACGTGTAAACAATGTTTACATCACCAAGACGGGATTACACAAGTGACAATAAAACTTTCATTGGGAGAAGCCTTAATCTAAAAAAAAAACGCTTTAACAGAAATACGAATTCGATTTTACAATAAGATCATTTGTTACCAACAGTGCAGCTGCAAGCTGCGTTAGAAGGGAACAAACCGAAACGTATTAATATAAATTAGGACTTGCAATGATCTTGGAAAAAACGTAAACTTTACCAAAACTAATAAGAAAAAAGTGCCGAGTCAGCATGTTATGTAGCTACGTTCAATCAAAAATTGAAAGATATAGGGTCTATGTTTTACAAATTTTCTTTATACGGTTTTAAAAAAGAAGCATTCTTCATTAATACCAAATCAGAAATACAATTTGAGTATTCTTTACTTTTTCGGAAGGTGGAAACGATCAAAGTTGAGTGGTATATTCTTAATGGGAAATCCCATACAAAAATGCGCCACGGCGTATTTATTTTACTCCAGCGGTCGAATTTGCGGTTTTGAAACTCATTTTTTTTCGTTGCCCCTTCAAAAGTAAAAAGTACTAAAATGAAATTGGTAAAATGCAATTACCCCCTTTTCGGTTGGAAACCTCATTAATTAACCTGGCGGTGCAATATGCATTGGTTCTGCTTGTTTGTATGGACTACACAAGCTACTCTCTGGTAAGAAGCACCATGGGACAACTCTTTGTCTTCCCGATTAAACATACACCCACTGTTGAAGCAGCGACGAGCCTTGAACCCATAACCTCTAGGTTAGAAGAAGCAGGCACGCTCTGTGCCACAGCACCAGACATGATAACTAATATCTTTTAAAGCCTCACATCCATACTTTGTTTTCAGCCATATTACAAAGTTCCTAGCAGTGGAAAATGTTATGGAGAAAAACCTTTGACTTTCCAGATGTTCGTAGTTGTTACACGCTGTATTTAGATGTTCGTAGTTGTTACACGCTGTATTTTTTACATAGAGATCGGGGCCCTAGAGATGGAGGTCGGGTGCAGTGGAGTAAATGTTGGGGGTCGGAGCCATAAAAGTGAAAAATGTACAGTCGGTATCGGTGAGACGCAATGAAAACATTCTAATACAAAAAGTGCTTCAAACAAACTAATAGGAAAAAAGTGCTGATTCACCAGTCATATTATGTAGCTACGTTCAATCGAAAGTTAAAATATAATAAAGTCTATGTTTGACACTGTTTTTAGAAGAGTGGTTTGGATGTTAAAGTTTAGGAATGAAAATTTCAGCTGTTCCACCACGCACCCATGGGGTCGCTTTGTATGCGTGATCGTTAGTTGTTCACAGGAGAACCTTCGCAGTGCAAAGGTGTAAAAACAGTGGAGACCTTAACCAAAGTCAACAATGCCATATTGTAGCAGTATATTATCACAAGCACATCTCTGTCTTTTCCGATGTCCGTACTATTTTGTCTGAAACAAGAACCAGTGATGCAAAAATCGCTATGAAAAAGATACGATTTCAGCAGTGAGATTAAGTAGCGACAAGCAACGTTAAAACCGCAAAATAATAATACAAATAACGACTTGTAAACATAATAAAGAGTAACAATGTTTACATCACCAAGACGGGATTACACAAGTGACAAACTAAACTTTCATTGGGAGAAGCAGTAATCTAAAAAAACGCTTTAACAAAGATACGAATCCGATTTTACAATGAGATCATTTGTTACCAACAGTGTAGCTGCAAGCTGCGTAAGAAGGGAACAAACCGAAACGTATTAATAAAAAATTAGGACTTGCAGTTGTCTTAAAAACGTAAACAAAGTTTACATCACCAAAACGAGATTACACAAAGAACAGATAAAGCTTGTGAGTATATAAAACTGCTTGTGGGGGCAGTATATTTAAACAATGCCTTTCCTTTAATTAATGTTGGTGTGTCTCAAAGAATGAAGGAAACTGATTTAATTTTTGTATGACCTATGTTATTGCTGGATGTTCATGTGTAGGTGGGGTAATGTGTGTAAATAAAATTGCAAAGTATTATTATACCGTTAATATGTGTGCAACCTTGTGTCCATAATGAATTTGTAAAACATAACTGAAGCAATAGAAATATCTAGTCTTAATATGCAGTTTGGTCTTGAAACAGAATTGTGACGCATTGAACATTTGATTTTAGGTTTGGGAGAACCCTATTGTTTATATAGCCTTATGCTTGATCCATATTATTACAGAGACAGTAGGCTTTCACTTCTCTGGAAAGCCGAAAAAATCCGCAACAGTATCGAAGTACTAAAGCGTATGGGGATGGCCTACGGGTTGGAGGCCGGGGTTTGGAGTAAAGAAAATCTTCGAACAGCTATGACGCAGGGGTTTTGTTCAAGTCAAGTAAAGCCACCCAAAAGGTTAGCGCAACCCAACAAGTAGATGATATTTTGGCAGATCCTTTTTGCTTACATGAGTTCGAAATAACGGAAACAGAAGCAGAATACAACTTTCGCAGTATATAACGCAACGCAACAAAAAATGTTAATATGCAAGACCGCTTTTGCTTACACGCATTCCAACTATCGTGAACCACCACCTCATCAAAGTAATGAAATTTTATTTTAGAAAATAATGATGGCCGTTTTAACGAATTTTTAGAACGGAATCATGGAATTTTCAGCGAGCCGCTTGATAACCGAAGACAGACCAACTTTTGACAAATGCCAATAAACCGCAATGCGTTGTACATTCGTCTCTTCAAAATCTGGCTGAGGGTTATGTGTTTAGAGTTAATTTGGCTGGGGCGTATGTTTTGGATAATTTTATGACATGAATTAGTGCTTGTTTTATATAAGGTCAATAAAAAACGTCTCCTGTTCTTACGATGTTTAAAATTTTAACGTTAGAACCGGAAAATAATAATACAAATAACGACTTGTAAACATAATAAAGACGTGTAAACAATGTTTACATCACCAAGACGGGATTACACAAGTGACAATAAAACTTTCATTGGGAGAAGCCTTAATCTAAAAAAAAAACGCTTTAACAGAAATACGAATTCGATTTTACAATAAGATCATTTGTTACCAACAGTGCAGCTGCAAGCTGCGTTAGAAGGGAACAAACCGAAACGTATTAATATAAATTAGGACTTGCAATGATCTTGGAAAAAACGTAAACTTTACCAAAACTAATAAGAAAAAAGTGCCGAGTCAGCATGTTATGTAGCTACGTTCAATCAAAAATTGAAAGATATAGGGTCTATGTTTTACAAATTTTCTTTATACGGTTTTGAAAAAGAAGCATTCTTCATTAATACCAAATCAGAAATACAATTTGAGTATTCTTTACTTTTTCGGAAGGTGGAAACGATCAAAGTTGAGTGGTATATTCTTAATGGGAAATCCCATACAAAAATGCGCCACGGCGTATTTATTTTACTCCAGCGGTCGAATTTGCGGTTTTGAAACTCATTTTTTTTCGTTGCCCCTTCAAAAGTAAAAAGTACTAAAATGAAATTGGTAAAATGCAATTACCCCCTTTTCGGTTGGAAACCTCATTAATTAACCTGGCGGTGCAATATGCATTGGTTCTGCTTGTTTGTATGGACTACACAAGCTACTCTCTGGTAAGAAGCACCATGGGACAACTCTTTGTCTTCCCGATTAAACATACACCCACTGTTGAAGCAGCGACGAGCCTTGAACCCATAACCTCTAGGTTAGAAGAAGCAGGCACGCTCTGTGCCACAGCACCAGACATGATAACTAATATCCTTTAAAGCCTCACATCCATACTTTGTTTTCAGCCATATTACAAAGTTCCTAGCAGTGGAAAATGTTATGGAGAAAAACCTTTGACTTTCCAGATGTTCGTAGTTGTTACACGCTGTATTTAGATGTTCGTAGTTGTTACACGCTGTATTTTTTACATAGAGATCGGGGCCCTAGAGATGGAGGTCGGGTGCAGTGGAGTAAATGTTGGGGGTCGGAGCCATAAAAGTGAAAAATGTACAGTCGGTATCGGTGAGACGCAATGAAAACATTCTAATACAAAAAGTGCTTCAAACAAACTAATAGGAAAAAAGTGCTGATTCACCAGTCATATTATGTAGCTACGTTCAATCGAAAGTTAAAATATAATAAAGTCTATGTTTGACACTGTTTTTAGAAGAGTGGTTTGGATGTTAAAGTTTAGGAATGAAAATTTCAGCTGTTCCACCACGCACCCATGGGGTCGCTTTGTATGCGTGATCGTTAGTTGTTCACAGGAGAACCTTCGCAGTGCAAAGGTGTAAAAACAGTGGAGACCTTAACCAAAGTCAACAATGCCATATTGTAGCAGTATATTATCACAAGCACATCTCTGTCTTTTCCGATGTCCGTACTATTTTGTCTGAAACAAGAACCAGTGATGCAAAAATCGCTATGAAAAAGATACGATTTCAGCAGTGAGATTAAGTAGCGACAAGCAACGTTAAAACCGCAAAATAATAATACAAATAACGACTTGTAAACATAATAAAGAGTAACAATGTTTACATCACCCAGACGGGATTACACAAGTGACAAACTAAACTTTCATTGGGAGAAGCAGTAATCTAAAAAAACGCTTTAACAAAGATACGAATCCGATTTTACAATGAGATCATTTGTTACCAACAGTGTAGCTGCAAGCTGCGTAAGAAGGGAACAAACCGAAACGTATTAATAAAAAATTAGGACTTGCAGTTGTCTTAAAAACGTAAACAAAGTTTACATCACCAAAACGAGATTACACAAAGAACAGATAAAGCTTGTGAGTATATAAAACTGCTTGTGGGGGCAGTATATTTAAACAATGCCTTTCCTTTAATTAATGTTGGTGTGTCTCAAAGAATGAAGGAAACTGATTTAATTTTTGTATGGCCTATGTTATTGCTGGATGTTCATGTGTAGGTGGGGTAATGTGTGTAAATAAAATTGCAAAGTATTATTATACCGTTAATATGTGTGCAACCTTGTGGCCATAATGAATTTGTAAAACATAACTGAAGCAATAGAAATATCTAGTCTTAATAACTGCTTGTGGGGGGCAGTATATTTAAAAAAAAAACTGCTTGTGGGGGCAGTATATTTAAACAATGCCTTTCCTTTAATTAATGTTGATGTGTCTAAAAGAATGAAGGAAACTGATTTAATTTTTGTATGGCCTATGTGATTGCTGGATGTTCATGTGTAGGTGTGGTAATGTGTGTAAATAAAATTGCAACGTATTATTATACCGTTAATATGTGTGCAACCTTGTGGCCATAATGAATTTGTAAATTATAACTGAAGCAATAGAAATATCTAGTCTAAATATGCAGTTCGGTCTTGAAACAGAATTGTGATGCATTGAACATTTGATTTTAGGTTTGGGAGAACCCTATTGTTTATATAGCCTTATGCTTGATCCATATTATTACAGAGACAGTAGGCTTTCACTTCTCTGGAAAGCCGAAAAAATCCGCAACAGTATCGAAGTACTAAAGCGTATGGGGATGGCCTACGGGTTGGAGGCCGGGGTTTGGAGTAAAGAAAATCTTCGAACAGCTATGACGCAGGGGTTTTGTTCAAGTCAAGTAAAGCCACCCAAAAGGTTAGCGCAACCCAACAAGTAGATGATATTTTGGCAGATCCTTTTTGCTTACATGAGTTCGAAATAACGGAAACAGAAAAAGCCACCCAAAAGGTTAGCGCAACCCAACAAGTAGATGATATTTTGGCAGATCCTTTTTGCTTACATGAGTTCGAAATAACGGAAACAGAAGCAGAATACAACTTTCGCAGTATATAACGCAACGCAACAAAAAATGTTAATATGCAAGACCGCTTTTGCTTAAACGCATTCCAACTATCGTGAACCACCACCTCATCAAAGTAATGAAATTTTATTTTAGAAAATAATGATGGCCGTTTTAACGAATTTTTAGAACGGAATCATGGAATTTTCAGCGCGCCGCTTGATAACCGAAGACAGACCAACTTTTGACAAATGCCAATAAACCGCAATGCGTTGTACATTCGTCTCTTCAAAATCTGGCTGAGGGTTATGTGTTTAGAGTTAATTTGGCTGGGGCATATGTTTTGGATAATTTTATGACATGAATTAGTGCTTGTTTTATATAAGGTCAATAAAAAACGTCTCCTGTTCTTACGATGTTTAAAATTTTAACGTTAGAACCGCAAAATAATAATACAAATAACGACTTGTAAACATAATAAAGACGTGTAAACAATGTTTACATCACCAAGACGGGATTACACAAGTGACAATAAAACTTTCATTGGGAGAAGCCTTAATCTAAAAAAAAACGCTTTAACAGAAATACGAATTCGATTTTACAATAAGATCATTTGTTACCAACAGTGCAGCTGCAAGCTGCGTTAGAAGGGAACAAACCGAAACGTATTAATATAAATTAGGACTTGCAATGATCTTGGAAAAAACGTAAACTTTACCAAAACTAATAAGAAAAAAGTGCCGAGTCAGCATGTTATGTAGCTACGTTCAATCAAAAATTGAAAGATATAGGGTCTATGTTTTACAAATTTTTTTTATACGGTTTTGAAAAAGAAGCATTCTTCATTAATACCAAATCAGAAATACAATTTGAGTATTCTTTACTTTTTCGGAAGGTGGAAACGATCAAAGTTGAGTGGTATATTCTTAATGGGAAATCCCATACAAAAATGCGCCACGGCGTATTTATTTTACTCCAGCGGTCGAATTTGCGGTTTTGAAACTCATTTTTTTTCGTTGCCCCTTCAAAAGTAAAAAGTACTAAAATGAAATTGGTAAAATGCAATTACCCCCTTTTCGGTTGGAAACCTCATTAATTAACCTGGCGGTGCAATATGCATTGGTTCTGCTTGTTTGTATGGACTACACAAGCTACTCTCTGGTAAGAAGCACCATGGGACAACTCTTTGTCTTCCCGATTAAACATACACCCACTGTTGAAGCAGCGACGAGCCTTGAACCCATAACCTCTAGGTTAGAAGAAGCAGGCACGCTCTGTGCCACAGCACCAGACATGATAACTAATATCCTTTAAAGCCTCACATCCATACTTTGTTTTCAGCCATATTACAAAGTTCCTAGCAGTGGAAAATGTTATGGAGAAAAACCTTTGACTTTCCAGATGTTCGTAGTTGTTACACGCTGTATTTAGATGTTCGTAGTTGTTACACGCTGTATTTAGATGTTCGTAGTTGTTACACGCTGTATTTTTTACATAGAGATCGGGGCCCTAGAGATGGAGGTCGGGTGCAGTGGAGTAAATGTTGGGGGTCGGAGCCATAAAAGTGAAAAATGTACAGTCGGTATCGGTGAGACGCAATGAAAACATTCTAATACAAAAAGTGCTTCAAACAAACTAATAGGAAAAAAGTGCTGATTCACCAGTCATATTATGTAGCTACGTTCAATCGAAAGTTAAAATATAATAAAGTCTATGTTTGACACTGTTTTTAGAAGAGTGGTTTGGATGTTAAAGTTTAGGAATGAAAATTTCAGCTGTTCCACCACGCACCCATGGGGTCGCTTTGTATGCGTGATCGTTAGTTGTTCACAGGAGAACCTTCGCAGTGCAAAGGTGTAAAAACAGTGGAGACCTTAACCAAAGTCAACAATGCCATATTGTAGCAGTATATTATCACAAGCACATCTCTGTCTTTTCCGATGTCCGTACTATTTTGTCTGAAACAAGAACCAGTGATGCAAAAATCGCTATGAAAAAGATACAATTTCAGCAGTGAGATTAAGTAGCGACAAGCAACGTTAAAACCGCAAAATAATAATACAAATAACGACTTGTAAACATAATAAAGAGTAACAATGTTTACATCACCAAGACGGGATTACACAAGTGACAAACTAAACTTTCATTGGGAGAAGCAGTAATCTAAAAAAACGCTTTAACAAAGATACGAATCCGATTTTACAATGAGATCATTTGTTACCAACAGTGTAGCTGCAAGCTGCGTAAGAAGGGAACAAACCGAAACGTATTAATAAAAAATTAGGACTTGCAGTTGTCTTAAAAACGTAAACAAAGTTTACATCACCAAAACGAGATTACACAAAGAACAGATAAAGCTTGTGAGTATATAAAACTGCTTGTGGGGGCAGTATATTTAAACAATGCCTTTCCTTTAATTAATGTTGGTGTGTCTCAAAGAATGAAGGAAACTGATTTAATTTTTGTATGGCCTATGTTATTGCTGGATGTTCATGTGTAGGTGGGGTAATGTGTGTAAATAAAATTGCAAAGTATTATTATACCGTTAATATGTGTGCAACCTTGTGGCCATAATGAATTTGTAAAACATAACTGAAGCAATAGAAATATCTAGTCTTAATAACTGCTTGTGGGGGGCAGTATATTTAAAAAAAAAACTGCTTGTGGGGGCAGTATACTTAAACAATGCCTTTCCTTTAATTAATGTTGGTGTGTCTAAAAGAATGAAGGAAACTGATTTAATTTTTGTATGGCCTATGTGATTGCTGGATGTTCATGTGTAGGTGTGGTAATGTGTGTAAATAAAATTGCAACGTATTATTATACCGTTAATATGTGTGCAACCTTGTGGCCATAATGAATTTGTAAATTATAACTGAAGCAATAGAAATATCTAGTCTAAATATGCAGTTCGGTCTTGAAACAGAATTGTGTTGCATTGAACATTTGATTTTAGGTTTGGGAGAACCCTATTGTTATATAGCCTTATGCTTGATCCATATTATTACAGAGACAGTAGGCTTTCACTTCTCTGGAAAGCCGAAAAAATCCGCAACAGTATCGAAGTACTAAAGCGTATGGGGATGGCCTACGGGTTGGAGGCCGGGGTTTGGACTAAAGAAAATCTTCGAACAGCTATGACGCAGGGGTTTTGTTCAAGTCAAGTAAAGCCACCCAAAAGGTTAGCGCAACCCAACAAGTAGATGATATTTTGGCAGATCCTTTTTGCTTACATGAGTTCGAAATAACGGAAACAGAAGCAGAATACAACTTTCGCAGTATATAACGCAACGCAACAAAAAATGTTAATATGCAAGACCGCTTTTGCTTACACGCATTCCAACTATCGTGAACCACCACCTCATCAAAGTAATGAAATTTTATTTTAGAAAATAATGATGGCCGTTTTAACGAATTTTTAGAACGGAATCATGGAATTTTCAGCGAGCCGCTTGATAACCGAAGACAGACCAACTTTTGACAAATGCCAATAAACCGCAATGCGTTGTACATTCGTCTCTTCAAAATCTGGCTGAGGGTTATGTGTTTAGAGTTAATTTGGCTGGGGCGTATGTTTTGGATAATTTTATGACATGAATTAGTGCTTGTTTTATATAAGGTCAATAAAAAACGTCTCCTGTTCTTACGATGTTTAAAATTTTAACGTTAGAACCGCAAAATAATAATACAAATAACGACTTGTAAACATAATAAAGACGTGTAAACAATGTTTACATCACCAAGACGGGATTACACAAGTGACAATAAAACTTTCATTGGGAGAAGCCTTAATCTAAAAAAAAAAACGCTTTAACAGAAATACGAATTCGATTTTACAATAAGATCATTTGTTACCAACAGTGCAGCTGCAAGCTGCGTTAGAAGGGAACAAACCGAAACGTATTAATATAAATTATGACTTGCAATGATCTTGGAAAAAACTAAGTTTACGTTTTTTACCAAAACTAATAAGAAAAAAGTGCCGAGTCAGCATGTTATGTAGCTACGTTCAATCAAAAATTGAAAGATATAGGGTCTATGTTTTACAAATTTTCTTTATACGGTTTTGAAAAAGAAGCATTCTTCATTAATACCAAATCAGAAATACAATTTGAGTATTCTTTACTTTTTCGGAAGCTGGAAACGATCAAAGTTGAGTGGTATATTCTTAATGGGAAATCCCATACAAAAATGCGCCACGGCCTATTTATTTTACTCCAGCGGTCGAATTTGCGGTTTTGAAACTCATTTTTTTTCGTTGCCCCTTCAAAAGTAAAAAGTACTAAAATGAAATTGGTAAAATGCAATTACCCCCTTTTCGGTTGGAAACCTCATTAATTAACCTGGCGGTGCAATATGCATTGGTTCTGCTTGTTTGTATGGACTACACAAGCTACTCTCTGGTAAGAAGCACCATGGGACAACTCTTTGTCTTCCCGATTAAACATACACCCACTGTTGAAGCAGCGACGAGCCTTGAACCCATAACCTCTAGGTTAGAAGAAGCAGGCACGCTCTGTGCCACAGCACCAGACATGATAACTAATATCCTTTAAAGCCTCACATCCATACTTTGTTTTCGGCCATATTACAAAGTTCCTAGCAGTGGAAATTGTTATGGAGAAAAACCTTTGACTTTCCAGATGTTCGTAGTTGTTACACGCTGTATTTTTTACATAGAGATCGGGGCCCTAGAGATGGAGGTCGGGTGCAGTGGAGTAAATGTTGGGGGTCGGAGCCATGAAAGTGAAAAATGTACAGTCGGTATCGGTGAGACGCAATGAAAACATTCTAATACAAAGAGTGCTTCAAACAAACTAATAGGAAAAAGTGCTGATTCACCCAGCATATTATGTAGCTACGTTCAATCGAAAGTTAAAATACAATAAAGTCTATGTTTGACAATGTTTTTAGAAGAGTGGTTTGGATGTTAAAGTTTAGGAATGAAAATTTCAGCTGTTCCACCACGCACCCATGGGGTCGCTTTGTATGCGTGATCGTTAGTTGTTCACAGGAGAACCTTCGCAGTGCAAAGGTGTAAAAACAGTGGAGACGTTAACCAACTTCAACAATGCCATATTGTAGCAGTATATTATCACAAGCTCACCTCTGTCTTTTCCGATGTCCGTACTATTTTGTCTGAAACAAGAACCAGTGATGCAAAAATCGCTATGAAAAAGATACGATTTCAGCAGTGAGATTAAGTAGCGACAAGCAACGTTAAAACCGCAAAATAATAATACAAATAACGACTTGTAAACATAATAAAGAGTAACAATGTTTACATCACCAAGACGGGATTACACAAGTGACAAACTAAACTTTCATTGGGAGAAGCAGTAATCTAAAAAAACGCTTTAACAAAGATACGAATCCGATTTTACAATGAGATCATTTGTTACCAACAGTGTACCTGCAAGCTGCGTAAGAAGGGAACAAACCGAAACGTATTAATAAAAAATTAGACTTGCAGTTGTCTTAAAAACGTAAACAAAGTTTACATCACCAAAACGAGATTACACAAAGAACAGATAAAGCTTGTGAGTATATAAAACTGCTTGTGGGGGCAGTATATTTAAACAATGCCTTTTTCCTTTAATTAATGTTGGTGTGTCTCAAAGAATGAAGGAAACTGATTTAATTTTTGTATGGCCTATGTTATTGCTGGATGTTCATGTGTAGGTGGGGTAATGTGTGTAAATAAAATTGCAACGTATTATTATACCGTTAATATGTGTGCAACCTTGTGGCCATAATGAATTTGTAAAACATAACTGAAGCAATAGAAATATCTAGTCTTAATAACTGCTTGTGGGGGGCAGTATATTTAAAAAAAAAACTGCTTGTGGGGGCAGTATATTTAAACAATGCCTTTCCTTTAATTAATGTTGGTGTGTCTCAAAGAATGAAGGAAACTGATTCAATTTTTGTATGGCCTATGTGATTGCTGGATGTTCATGTGTAGGTGGGGTAATGTGTGTAAATAAAATTGCAACGTATTATTATACCGTTAATATGTGTGCAACCTTGTGGCCATAATGAATTTGTAAAACATAACTGAAGCAATAGAAATATCTAGTCTTAATATGCAGTTTGGTCTTGAAACAGAATTGTGATGCATTGAACATTTGATTTTAGGTTTGGGAGAACCCTATTGTTTATATAGCCTTATGCTTGATCCATATTATTACAGAGACAGTAGGCTTTCACTTCTCTGGAAAGCCGAAAAAATCCGCAACAGTATCGAAGTACTAAAGCGTATGGGGATGGCCTACGGGTTGGAGGCCGGGGTTTGGAGTAAAGAAAATCTTCGAACAGCTATGACGCAGGGGTTTTGTTCAAGTCAAGTAAAGCCACCCAAAAGGTTAGCGCAACCCAACAAGTAGATGATATTTTGGCAGATCCTTTTTGCTTACATGAGTTCGAAATAACGGAAACAGAAGCAGAATACAACTTTCGCAGTATATAACGCAACGCAACAAAAAATGTTAATATGCAAGACCGCTTTTGCTTACACGCATTCCAACTATCGTGAACCACCACCTCATCAAAGTAATGAAATTTTATTTTAGAAAATAATGATGGCCGTTTTAACGAATTTTTAGAACGGAATCGTGGAATTTTCAGCGAGCCGCTTGATAACCGAAGACAGACCAACTTTTGACAAATGCCAATAAACCGCAATGCGTTGTACATTCGTCTCTTCAAAATCTGGCTGAGGGTTATGTGTTTAGAGTTAATTTGGCTGGGGCGTATGTTTTGGATAATTTTATGACATGAATTAGTGCTTGTTTTATATAAGGTCAATAAAAAACGTCTCCTGTTCTTACGATGTTTAAAATTTTAACGTTAGAACCGCAAAATAATAATACAAATAACGACTTGTAAACATAATAAAGACGTGTAAACAATGTTTACATCACCAAGACGGGATTACACAAGTGACAATAAAACTTTCATTGGGAGAAGCCTTAATCTAAAAAAAAAACGCTTTAACAGAAATACGAATTCGATTTTACAATAAGATCATTTGTTACCAACAGTGCAGCTGCAAGCTGCGTTAGAAGGGAACAAACCGAAACGTATTAATATAAATTAGGACTTGCAATGATCTTGGAAAAAACGTAAACTAAGTTTACTAAGTTTACGTTTTTTACCAAAACTAATAAGAAAAAAGTGCCGAGTCAGCATGTTATGTAGCTACGTTCAATCAAAAATTGAAAGATATAGGGTCTATGTTTTACAAATTTTCTTTATACGGTTTTGAAAAAGAAGCATTCTTCATTAATACCAAATCAGAAATACAATTTGAGTATTCTTTACTTTTTCGGAAGCTGGAAACGATCAAAGTTGAGTGGTATATTCTTAATGGGAAATCCCATACAAAAATGCGCCACGGCCTATTTATTTTACTCCAGCGGTCGAATTTGCGGTTTTGAAACTCATTTTTTTCGTTGCCCCTTCAAAAGTAAAAAGTACTAAAATGAAATTGGTAAAATGCAATTACCCCCTTTTCGGTTGGAAACCTCATTAATTAACCTGGCGGTGCAATATGCATTGGTTCTGCTTGTTTGTATGGACTACACAAGCTACTCTCTGGTAAGAAGCACCATGGGACAACTCTTTGTCTTCCCGATTAAACATACACCCACTGTTGAAGCAGCGACGAGCCTTGAACCCATAACCTCTAGGTTAGAAGAAGCAGGCACGCTCTGTGCCACAGCACCAGACATGATAACTAATATCCTTTAAAGCCTCACATCCATACTTTGTTTTCAGCCATATTACAAAGTTCCTAGCAGTGGAAATTGTTATGGAGAAAAACCTTTGACTTTCCAGATGTTCGTAGTTGTTACACGCTGTATTTAGATGTTCGTAGTTGTTACACGCTGTATTTTTTACATAGAGATCGGGGCCCTAGAGATGGAGGTCGGGTGCAGTGGAGTAAATGTTGGGGGTCGGAGCCATAAAAGTGAAAAATGTACAGTCGGTATCGGTAAGACGCAATGAAAACATTCTAATACAAAAAGTGCTTCAAACAAACTAATAGGAAAAAAGTGCTGATTCACCAGTCATATTATGTAGCTACGTTCAATCGAAAGTTAAAATATAATAAAGTCTATGTTTGACACTGTTTTTAGAAGAGTGGTTTGGATGTTAAAGTTTAGGAATGAAAATTTCAGCTGTTCCACCACGCACCCATGGGGTCGCTTTGTATGCGTGATCGTTAGTTGTTCACAGGAGAACCTTCGCAGTGCAAAGGTGTAAAAACAGTGGAGACGTTAACCAACTTCAACAATGCCATATACTCTGTCTTTTCCGATGTCCGTACTATTTTGTCTGAAACAAGAACCAGTGATGCAAAAATCGCTATGAAAAAGATACGATTTCAGCAGTGAGATTAAGTAGCGACAAGCAACGTTAAAACCGCAAAATAATAATACAAATAACGACTTGTAAACATAATAAAGAGTAACAATGTTTACATCACCAAGACGGGATTACACAAGTGACAAACTAAACTTTCATTGGGAGAAGCAGTAATCTAAAAAAACGCTTTAACAAAGATACGAATCCGATTTTACAATGAGATCATTTGTTACCAACAGTGTAGCTGCAAGCTGCGTAAGAAGGGAACAAACCGAAACGTATTAATAAAAAATTAGGACTTGCAGTTGTCTTAAAAACGTATACAAAGTTTACATCACCAAAACGAGATTACACAAAGAACAGATAAAGCTTGTGAGTATATAAAACTGCTTGTGGGGGCAGTATATTTAAACAATGCCTTTCCTTTAATTAATGTTGGTGTGTCTCAAAGAATGAAGGAAACTGATTTAATTTTTGTATGGCCTATGTGATTGCTGGATGTTCATGTGTAGGTGTGGTAATGTGTGTAAATAAAATTGCAACGTATTATTATACCGTTAATATGTGTGCAACCTTGTGGCCATAATGAATTTGTAAAATATAACTGAAGCAATAGAAATATCTAGTCTTAATATGCAGTTCGGTCTTGAAACAGAATTGTGATGCATTGAACATTTGATTTTAGGTTTGGGAGAACCCTATTGTTTATATAGCCTTATGCTTGATCCATATTATTACAGAGACAGTAGACTTTCACTTCTCTGGAAAGCCGAAAAAATCCGCAACAGTATCGAAGTACTAAAGCGTATGGGGATGGCCTATGGGTTGGAGGCCGGGGTTTGGAGTAAAGAAAATCTTCGAACAGCTATGACGCAGGGGTTTTGTTCAAGTCAAGTAAAGCCACCCAAAAGGTTAGCGCAACCCAACAAGTAGATGATATTTTGGCAGATCCTTTTTGCTTACATGAGTTCGAAATAACGGAAACAGAAGCAGAATACAACTTTCGCAGTATATAACGCAACGCAACAAAAAATGTTAATATGCAAGACCGCTTTTGCTTACACGCATTCCAACTATCGTGAACCACCACCTCATCAAAGTAATGAAATTTTATTTTAGAAAATAATGATGGCCGTTTTAACGAATTTTTAGAACGGAATCATGGAATTTTCAGCGAGCCGCTTGATAACCGAAGACAGACCAACTTTTGACAAATGCCAATAAACCGCAATGCGTTGTACATTCGTCTCTACAAAATCTGGCTGAGGGTTATGTGTTTAGAGTTAATTTGGCTGGAGCGTATGTTTTGGATAATTTTATGACATGAATTAGTGCTTGTTTTATATAAGGTCAATAAAAAACGTCTCCTGTTCTTACGATGTTTAAAATTTTAACGTTAGAACCGCAAAATAATAATACAAATAACGACTTGTAAACATAATAAAGACGTGTAAACAATGTTTACATCACCAAGACGGGATTACACAAGTGACAATAAAACTTTCATTGGGAGAAGCCTTAATCTAAAAAAAAACGCTTTAACAGAAATACGAATTCGATTTTACAATAAGATCATTTGTTACCAACAGTGCAGCTGCAAGCTGCGTTAGAAGGGAACAAACCGAAACGTATTAATATAAATTAGGACTTGCAATGATCTTGAAAAAGTTTACGTTTTATACCAAAACTAATAAGAAAAAAGTGCCGAGTCAGCATGTTATGTAGCTACGTTCAATCGAAAATTGAAAGATATAGGGTCTATGTTTTACAAATTTTCTTTATACGGTTTTGAAAAAGAAGCATTCTTCATTAACACCAAATCAGAAATACAATTTGAGTATTCTTTACTTTTTCGGAAGCTGGAAACGATCAAAGTTGAGTGGTATATTCTTAATGGGAAATCCCGCAATGATCTTGAAAAAGTTTACGTTTTATACCAAAACTAATAAGAAAAAAGTGCCGAGTCAGCATGTTATGTAGCTACGTTCAATCGAAAATTGAAAGATATAGGGTCTATGTTTTACAAATTTTCTTTATACGGTTTTGAAAAAGAAGCATTCTTCATTAACACCAAATCAGAAATACAATTTGAGTATTCTTTACTTTTTCGGAAGCTGGAAACGATCAAAGTTGAGTGGTATATTCTTAATGGGAAATCCCATACAAAAATGCGCCACGGCCTATTTATTTTACTCCAGCGGTCGAATTTGCGGTTTTGAAACTCATTTTTTTTCGTTGCCCCTTCAAAAGTAAAAAGTACTAAAATGAAATTGGTAAAATGCAATTACCCCCTTTTCGGTTGGAAACCTCATTAATTAACCTGGCGGTGCAATATGCATTGGTTCTGCTTGTTTGTATGGACTACACAAGCTACTTTCTGGTAAGAAGCACCATGGGACAACTCTTGTCTTCCCGATTAAACATACACCCACTGTTGAAGCAGCGACGAGCCTTGAACCCATAACCTCTAGGTTAGAAGAAGCAGGCACGCTCTGTGCCACAGCACCAGACATGATAACTAATATCCATTAAAGCCTCACATCCATACTTTGTTTTCGGCCATATTACAAAGTTCCTAGCAGTGGAAATTGTTATGGAGAAAAACCTTTGACTTTCCAGATGTTCGTAGTTGTTACACGCTGTATTTAGATGTTCGTAGTTGTTACACGCTGTATTTTTTACATAGAGATCGGGGCCCTAGAGATGGAGGTCGGGTGCAGTGGAGTAAATGTTGGGGGTCGGAGCCATAAAAGTGAAAAATGTACAGTCGGTATCGGTGAGACGCAATGAAAACATTCTAATACAAAAAGTGCTTCAAACAAACTAATAGGAAAAAAGTGCTGATTCACCAGGCATATTATGTAGCTACGTTCAATCGAAAGTTAAAATATAATAAAGTCTATGTTTGACACTGTTTTTAGAAGAGTGGTTTGGATGTTAAAGTTTAGGAATGAAAATTTCAGCTGTTCCACCACGCACCCATGGGGTCGCTTTGTATGCGTGATCGTTAGTTGTTCACAGGAGAACCTTCGCAGTGCAAAGGTGTAAAAACTGTGGAGACCTTAACCAACTTCAACAATGCCATATTGTAGCAGTATATTATCACAAGCACATCTCTGTCTTTTCCGATGTCCGTACTATTTTGTCTGAAACAAGAACCAGTGATGCAAAAATCGCTATGAAAAAGATACGATTTCAGCAGTGAGATTAAGTAGCGACAAGCAACGTTAAAACCGCAAAATAATAATACAAATAACGACTTGTAAACATAATAAAGAGTAACAATGTTTACATCACCAAGACGGGATTACACAAGTGACAAACTAAACTTTCATTGGGAGAAGCAGTAATCTAAAAAAACGCTTTAACAAAGATACGAATCCGATTTTACAATGAGATCATTTGTTACCAACAGTGTACCTGCAAGCTGCGTAAGAAGGGAACAAACCGAAACGTATTAATAAAAAATTAGGACTTGCAGTTGTCTTAAAAACGTAAACAAAGTTTACATCACCAAAACGAGATTACACAAAGAACAGATAAAGCTTGTGAGTATATAAAACTGCTTGTGGGGGCAGTATATTTAAACAATGCCTTTCCTTTAATTAATGTTGGTGTGTCTCAAAGAATGAAGGAAACTGATTTAATTTTTGTATGGCCTATGTTATTGCTGGATGTTCATGTGTAGGTGGGGTAATGTGTGTAAATAAAATTGCAACGTATTATTATACCGTTAATATGTGTGCAACCTTGTGGCCATAATGAATTTGTAAAACATAACTGAAGCAATAGAAATATCTAGTCTTAATAACTGCTTGTGGGGGGCAGTATATTTTAAAAAAAAACTGCTTGTGGGGGCAGTATATTTAAACAATGCCTTTCCTTTAATTAATGTTGATGTGTCTAAAAGAATGAAGGAAACTGATTTAATTTTTGTATGGCCTATGTGATTGCTGGATGTTCATGTGTAGGTGTGGTAATGTGTGTAAATAAAATTGCAACGTGTTATTATACCGTTAATATGTGTGCAACCTTGTGGCCATAATGAATTTGTAAAACATAACTGAAGCAATAGAAATATCTAGTCTTAATATGCAGTTTGGTCTTGAAACAGAATTGTGATGCATTGAACATTTGATTTTAGGTTTGGGAGAACCCTATTGTTTATATAGCCTTATGCTTGATCCATATTATTACAGAGACAGTAGGCTTTCACTTCTCTGGAAAGCCGAAAAAATCCGCAACAGTATCGAAGTACTAAAGCGTATGGGGATGGCCTACGGGTTGGAGGCCGGGGTTTGGAGTAAAGAAAATCTTCGAACAGCTATGACGCAGGGGTTTTGTTCAAGTCAAGTAAAGCCACCCAAAAGGTTAGCGCAACCCAACAAGTAGATAATATTTTGGCAGATCCTTTTTGCTTACATGAGTTCGAAATAACGGAAACAGAAGCAGAATACAACTTTCGCAGTATATAACGCAACGCAACAAAAAATGTTAATATGCAAGACCGCTTTTGCTTACACGCATTCCAACTATCGTGAACCACCACCTCATCAAAGTAATGAAATTTTATTTTAGAAAATAATGATGGCCGTTTTAACGAATTTTTAGAACGGAATCATGGAATTTTCAGCGAGCCGCTTGATAACCGAAGACAGACCAACTTTTGACAAATGCCAATAAACCGCAATGCGTTGTACATTCGTCTCTTCAAAATCTGGCTGAGGGTTATGTGTTTAGAGTTAATTTGGCTGGGGCGTATGTTTTGGATAATTTTATGACATGAATTAGTGCTTGTTTTATATAAGGTCAATAAAAAACGTCTCCTGTTCTTACGATGTTTAAAATTTTAACGTTAGAACCGCAAAATAATAATACAAATAACGACTTGTAAACATAATAAAGAGTAACAATGTTTACATCACCAAGACGGGATTACACAAGTGACAAACTAAACTTTCATTGGGAGAAGCAGTAATCTAAAAAAACGCTTTAACAAAGATACGAATCCGATTTTACAATGAGATCATTTGTTACCAACAGTGTAGCTGCAAGCTGCGTAAGAAGGGAACAAACCGAAACGTATTAATAAAAAATTAGGACTTGCAGTTGTCTTAAAAACGTAAACAAAGTTTACATCACCAAAACGAGATTACACAAAGAACAGATAAAGCTTGTGAGTATATAAAACTGCTTGTGGGGGCAGTATATTTAAACAATGCCTTTCCTTTAATTAATGTTGGTGTGTCTCAAAGAATGAAGGAAACTGATTTAATTTTTGTATGACCTATGTTATTGCTGGATGTTCATGTGTAGGTGGGGTAATGTGTGTAAATAAAATTGCAAAGTATTATTATACCGTTAATATGTGTGCAACCTTGTGTCCATAATGAATTTGTAAAACATAACTGAAGCAATAGAAATATCTAGTCTTAATAACTGCTTGTGGGGGGCAGTATATTTAAAAAAAAACTGCTTGTGGGGGCAGTATATTTAAACAATGCCTTTCCTTTAATTAATGTTGATGTGTCTAAAAGAATGAAGGAAACTGATTTAATTTTTGTATGGCCTATGTGATTGCTGGATGTTCATGTGTAGGTGTGGTAATGTGTGTAAATAAAATTGCAACGTATTATTATACCGTTAATATGTGTGCAACCTTGTGGCCATAATGAATTTGTAAAACATAACTGAAGCAATAGAAATATCTAGTCTTAATATGCAGTTTGGTCTTGAAACAGAATTGTGATGCATTGAACATTTGATTTTAGGTTTGGGAGAACCCTATTGTTTATATAGCCTTATGCTTGATCCATATTATTACAGAGACAGTAGGCTTTCACTTCTCTGGAAAGCCGAAAAAATCCGCAACAGTATCGAAGTACTAAAGCGTATGGGGATGGCCTACGGGTTGGAGGCCGGGGTTTGGAGTAAAGAAAATCTTCGAACAGCTATGACGCAGGGGTTTTGTTCAAGTCAAGTAAAGCCACCCAAAAGGTTAGCGCAACCCAACAAGTAGATGATATTTTGGCAGATCCTTTTTGCTTACATGAGTTCGAAATAACGGAAACAGAAGCAGAATACAACTTTCGCAGTATATAACGCAACGCAACAAAAAATGTTAATATGCAAGACCGCTTTTGCTTACACGCATTCCAACTATCGTGAACCACCACCTCATCAAAGTAATGAAATTTTATTTTAGAAAATAATGATGGCCGTTTTAACGAATTTTTAGAACGGAATCATGGAATTTTCAGCGAGCCGCTTGATAACCGAAGACAGACCAACTTTTGACAAATGCCAATAAACCGCAATGCGTTGTACATTCGTCTCTTCAAAATCTGGCTGAGGGTTATGTGTTTAGAGTTAATTTGGCTGGGGCGTATGTTTTGGATAATTTTATGACATGAATTAGTGCTTGTTTTATATAAGGTCAATAAAAAACGTCTCCTGTTCTTACGATGTTTAAAATTTTAACGTTAGAACCGCAAAATAATAATACAAATAACGACTTGGAAACATAATAAAGATATGGGGGCCCAACCTGGTCAAAATACAACAAGAAAAAAGGCATTTTATGCATTAAGTTGCATTATTTTTATATTAAAGTTGTATTATTTTTAGATCTTAATCTCACAAAAAAATAATTTTACTCTACAACTTGAATTAATTTTACGTTACAACTTGAATTATTTTTACGCTACAACTTGAATTATTTTTACGCTACGACTTGAATTAATTTTACGTTACGACTTGAATTATTTTTACGTTACGACTTGAATTATTTTTACGCTACGACTTGAATTATTTTTACGTTACGAGTTGAATTATTTTTACGTTACAACTTGAATTATTTTTACGCTACGACTTGAATTATTTTTACGCTATGACTTGAATTAATTTTATATCCGGTAAAATCGCTCATGCGTTTCGAAACTCCGGCGTAAACTATACAGTTGTTTTTAATGCACAACTAATTTTACAGTAGGATAAGGCTAAATAGAGATTCTAATATAAATCTTGTTTTATAATATCGAATATTATGGTGATTAATACTAGCATCAGCAATCAGCTTAGTAATTAGTTAATATAGTATAGTATATGCTCATGCCTACGAATCTTAATAGAAACTACATTTATCATACAGTATGAGTGGATATGCAGCTCTTAACTGCTAAGTACTATAGCAGAAAATGTCTTAGCGTTTTCAGATTTTCTATAGACCCTGAACGCCGAAAAGGGTGGCGTATTAATTCAAGGAGGAGACCAGAGATAGTGGCTAAGTATTGTTTTCCTCGAAGTTACTTCGATAGGTAAATTTTTACAAAGTTACTGTAAGTTTCGTTGCCGGGTGTACTTGCTACGTTAGAGAGCCAAAAAGTAAAATCACGGCAATTTGCCAGCAAAACTGCAGCTATAGCTATATATGTTATGCACCATATTTTAATGTTATGCATTTTTGTTTGTATTTTTATAGTTTAAACATGTTCCTTTATGTTTTTGGTTGGTATACTTGATAGTTTCTGTTTTTTTATTCTTTTATCGGTGGAATGTTCAATAAAAGAAAACCATTTTTACGCAGAGAAGTGTTCGGTTCTTAAAAAATTGCAATATTTAGGGTTTTAGACGAATAAACAGCACACAGATACGTTAAAATTGTATGCATTGTGATCCGTAATAGCGGCTACTATGACGTCATAGACTGACAATGGAGTTTTGAAACGCATGAGCGATTTACCGGATATAAAATTAATTCAAGTCATATCGTAAAATTAATTCAAGTCGTAACGTAAAATAAATTCAAGTCGTAACGTAAAAATAATTCAAGTCGTAACGTAAAAATAATTCAAGTCATAACGTAAAATTAATTCAAGTCGTAACGTAAAAATAATTCAAGTCGTAACGTAAAAATAATTCAAGTCGTAACGTAAAAATAATTCAAGTCGTAACGTAAAAATAATTCAAGTTGTAACGTAAAATTAATTCAAGTTGTAACGTAAAATTAATTCAAGTTGTAACGTAAAATTAATTCAAGTCGTAACGTAAAATAAATTCAAGTCGTAACGTAAAATAAATTCAAGTCGTAACGTAAAATAATTCAAGTCGTAACGTAAAAATAATTCAAGTCATAACGTAAAATTAATTCAAGTCGTAACGTAAAATTAATTCAAGTCGTAACGTAAAAATAATTCAAGTCGTAACGTAAAAATAATTCAAGTCGTAGCGTAAAAATAATTCAAGTTGTAACGTAAAATTAATTCAAGTTGTAACGTAAAATTAATTCAAGTTGTAACGTAAAATTAATTCAAGTTGTAGGGTAAAATTATTTTTTGTGAAATTAAGATCCAAAAATAATACAACTTGTGATATAAAAATAATACAACTTATTACATTATTGCGATTTATTCGTGTTGTATTTTGACCATGTTGGGCCCCCATATAAAGACGTGTAAACAATGTTTACATCACCAAGACGGGATTACACAAGTGACAATAAAACTTTCATTGGGAGAAGCCTTAATCTAAAAAAAAAAACGCTTTAACAGAAATACGAATTCGATTTTACAATAAGATCATTTGTTACCAACAGTGCAGCTGCAAGCTGCGTTAGAAGGGAACAAAACCGAAACGTATTAATATAAATTAGGACTTGCAATGATCTTGGAAAAACGTAAACTTTACCAAAACTAATAAGAAAAAAGTGCCGAGTCAGCATGTTATGTAGCTACGTTCAATCAAAAATTGAAAGATATAGGGTCTATGTTTTACAAATTTTCTTTATACGGTTTTAAAAAAGAAGCATTCTTCATTAATACCAAATCAGAAATACAATTTGAGTATTCTTTACTTTTTCGGAAGGTGGAAACGATCAAAGTTGAGTGGTATATTCTTAATGGGAAATCCCATACAAAAATGCGCCACGGCGTATTTATTTTACTC
>NW_028323120.1:300000-422458 GCF_009617815.1 Ciona robusta
CGGTCTCCAAGAACTTCCGCAAATTTATATCATGTTCTTGCTGAGTTTTTCCACAAACAGTTATATTATCCAAGTACGCATAGGTCCCACTGCAGCCATTTTTCTCTATGATGTCATTAATTATACGTTGAAAACACGGCACGGCGTTTCGCAACCCAAAAGGCAATCTTCTAAATTGGTACAATTTCCCGTCCGCTTCGAAAGCTGTGTAAGTTCTCGATTTTAACGGTAGTTCGACTTGGTGATATGCACTTTTTAAATCAAGAGTTGAGTACACGTTGTATTGAGAGACCTTCCGCACAATCTCTTGCATACATGGCAGGGGATAGCCATCCAGTTGAGTAAACCGGTTCACTGTTTGGCTGTAATCGATGCACATTCGTTTCTTGTGGTTCTCATTAGTAGTAATTACCACTTGCGAGCGCCAAGGAGAGTTACTAGGTTCAATAATGCCTTCGGTTAATAACCTCTTAATTTCGTCACGAATAAAACCGATATCAGCATGGGAATACCGACGCGACTTTGTAATAATGGGGTGACAATCCGGAGACATGAACTCAAAAATAAACGGGGCTGAGAAGTTAACTTGAGTGGCTTCAACGCTCCCAGCTGTAAAGGCTTCTCCGCGCCTCCGAAGTGTATATTAACACTTTTGTGTTGTTGCATGAAGTCTTGCCCCAATATGACGTCGGTTAACAGCCCTCGCAACACGAAAACTGAAACTCGGGGATATGTGTGTCCTGGAAGCTCCAAGGATACTAGCGCTCTTCCAATGCTGGTCGATGAGTATCCATTTACTGCTAGACCAACGCAATAATTCTCCTTAGTAAGGCGCAATTGTAAGCGCTTGGCGAGTTCCTCGCTTACGTGACTATTTGTGGAACCCGTATCAACTAATGCATTGACAGAAGTTCCGATAACTTTTATGTTTATGTTCAGTATGTTGTCTGAGTTGATCGTCTTCTTGGACAAACTCATGATTGTGGCGAGGTCTGGGCTACTTGTACATAGCGCAGCCGTGGCAGGCCTTCGTCTGTTTTCCTGAATTTGGGAACGGCATACGGAAGAGAAATGTCCCTTCCTCTTACATTTAAAACAAACAGAATCTCTAGCCGGACAGAATTGTCGGCTATGGCGCTTGTAACCACAAAACCAGCATTTGGCATCCGCAGCTACCGATAAGTACGCCTCGGAACCTTTAAATGATTCGTCTGCTACGGAATGTCCCGATGCCGAGGCCATAAGGGCTGCGGAACTACCAGATGCTTGTGATACTTGGGTGGTAGTGATTTGCTCCGAGTTTTTTTGAGCAACGTCCAAAGAGCGAGCCTTATCGAATATTGTTTGTAAATCGAAACTGTCACTCTCCAAAAGTCGCTGGCGTATAGAGCTGGAAGCAACTCCCGCTATGAACGCGTCTCTGATAGCTTCTTCTCGGTATTTCGCAGCCGTCACAGCTGAAAACTTACAGTCCAGACTGAGCCGCTTCAGATTCTGAAAATACTGATCAAGTGTTTCCCCACCTTGTTGCTTGCAAGTAGCGAGCAAATGCCTTGCGAAAACTTCATTAGTGGGTTTAACGAAGACCCCATGCAAGGTTTCTATGGCAGCTACGTACGTAGTGGCTTCACTGATATAATCATATATCGTGGAATCGACATGATTAATTAGTATATCCAGCTTATTCGCATCTGTAACATCGTTCATGCTTCCGATATAGCTTGTAAATGTTCTATGCCAGTGCTGCCATTTCCTGCTTGCTTGAGCTGAATTCGCGTCCACATCAAAGCGTTCGGGACGAAGACATTTATCCATAACTTTTGTTAGTTTGTTAAAATGTGATAAAGTAACTTATTATATTTGGGTTTAACAAACTAAAACGATGGATATCTACAAACATATAATAACGATATAATACATCATAATAAACCTAAAGTAAACGCTATACAACCTAACTATACTGCAGTACCAACTAAACTAACTGGTGACTGTGCGTACAACACGACACAACAAAAGCGTTAATTACTCGGCGCGGGCAGCAGGAATAAAAGCGCCGGAATGTTATGGAGGCGAGACGAGTTAGCGGTAAACTACTACCACATCTTACAATTCAGGAAATGTATAAACTGGAAATTCTCACTCTAATGTACAAATGTAACAGTTATAAACTACCTACAGCTCTGCTTCATTCCATCGCCCATAAACCATCACACATTACACGAATAACTAGAAGTCAAGCCAAATTCTCCATCCCCTATTGAGCTGGAAATTCTCACTCTAATGTACAAATGTAACAGTTATAAACTACCTACAGCTCTGCTTCATTCCATCGCCCATAAACCATCACACATTACACGAATAACTAGAAGTCAAGCCAAATTCTCCATCCCCTATTGTGCCAAGACTACCTCCCAACAATCCATTAGATATATTGGTCCTAAACTCTGGTCTTCTTTACCAATAGAAATCCGTAAAATGGCCACCTTAAAAAAATTTGTCTGTGCGGTCAAACAACATATGTTTGAAAAACTCCCTACAAACACTAATTTAAATACTTACTAATACATTCACTATATTACCCCATATTAACCTTTTCGGCCTAACACACATTTTCATTCTTTCCCTTTAACCCAAAACCCTCTCGCTCTCTTTTCTATGTCAAACCACATAATATTGTGCTTTAAAGTTTTCCTTTATAAATAACTACAATGTCACACAGCACTATTTTTCCATTGTTGCACTTTATACTTTGATTTATTACTTTGATTTATTTTAAATTGACCACTGTGAAACACCATAACTCCCAATTTTTTACTTTTGTATCATTTGCATGTTCCGACTTTTACTCTATTGCAGCATGTACATTCACTATCACCATAATTTGTTGCACATTATTTTCAGTGTTCACACCGACATGAGTACTATTACTTGGCAAGCCGTTGGCACACTGGTGTTCTGTTTGTTTAATTTCCTAATTATCCTTGTGCCGGCCCTAATAGAACTCTGTCCATCAAGCTACTATTTTTGTAGCTCACATCATTATTGTTATATAACACACATTTGCATGTCACTCAGTCTTGCTCATTTTTTTATTTTTATTTATTCAATTCTGTTGATGGTCTCTTCTTTTTAATATTTGTTTATATATTTTTTCCTTACTTTTTCATCTTATTCTTCCTAACTTTTCAATTCCAAAGCAAACCTTAAAGAGATTTACTGCCCACAAATACTTTAAATTGCAGGTGTAAACCAAAATCGAAGGAACCCTTTATGAACCCGAGCTCCAGGCATCACAAGGATTGATCCACAACAACAATGAACAAATTCAAACAATTCGCAACAAATCCGAATTTATACTTGTTGCCCCTTTTCCATTTTGTTTCTTGTTTATTTGTTATTATGATTGTTTTTTTTTGTTTTATTTTCTATTCCAATGTTTATTTATACTGTGATGTGTATTAATGTAAATGCACTTGATTCTAAATCCCACATAAGTGTGCACTCGAAACTGTTTATTGTAAACTTTGGTGGAATTTCTTTTTGGGGGTTTTGTTTTTTCATCATGCTCCAATCTTTGGATCAATCTTCTTTAAGGCCGACTCCCCCCATTGTACGGGGTGTGTCCTTACGCACACTTTTCTTCAAATTAGAACTTTAATATGTTTAATTAAACGTTATTTATTTAATTTTCACATTGTATCGTCTGTAGGGTGTAACGGTCACGCCTTTTAACCAAAACAATATTTCTTTTTTATCAATAAGCGTGTTTTAACAACTGTTGTTTTACCGTTACTACCTGTCTTTTCGCTTTTGCCAACTCTCTTGTTCTTCGCTATCGTGACCGAAGGGACGAAATAAATTTCATTCATTCATTCAACTACAAGACTATCAAAACGCTTCAGGTCAATTAATAAACCTAGATAAAACACAAATACTGACAAATATCTTCGAGCCGACAACTCTATTTGGAAAAATTAGGTTGGAAAATCATATAAAAGAAAACGTCAAAATACTTGGAATTGCTTTTAGCTTCAAACAGAACATACAAAACAAAAATTGGGAAAAAGCTATCAAAGAAATTTGAAACAGTAATTAACACACACACAAAAAGGAAACTAACACTAAATGGGGAAAATATACTAATTAATACACTCATCATCCCAAAACTTCTGCACCCTGGCAAACACATAAATTTCTCAAAACTACACCAGAATATTTTCATTAAAAAGATCTTTAAATTCATTTGGGCACCACCAAAATTCGAGAAAATAGAACGTAAGAAATTATATCTATTAAAAGAAGGTGGAAGAGCCATAACAGAAATAACAAATAAACTAATTGCACTAACAAAAATATCTATTAAAAGAAGGTGGAAGAGCCATAACAGAAATAACAAATAAACTAATTGCACTAACAAAATTAGAAAATATAGACAGTTATGGCACGAATGGTCACGCTATCAACTAGGATCAACCATGAAATTAATAAACGAGCGCTTCGGAATACATCACAACCAAATTCTCTATATAAAGTAATCAGACACAATTTTTTAGAATTAAAGAAACAAAACTTTACATGGGAAGTAGTAAATCAAAACCAAAACATAGAGCACTACAAAATCTAACAACCTTCGAAAATACAATAAAGCTTGAAGGACAAATAATCCCATGGAAAAATATAAATTGTGTTACCAAAAAAATTAAACCTTTTTTTACAAATATTGAGCGCGACATAAACTATAAGATTGCAAATAACGCCTTTTTCTTTGGAGATTTTTTTAAAAATTTTGCATTTGATTACTATAACGGCCAAATTCAAATAACAAATTGCAAATTCTGTAGTGAAAACAAAGACAATCTATTACACATAATGTCTGAGTGCAATATAATTCAAAATCTATTTTGGAAAATAAGTAAATACGGATCAAAAATCTTTAAATATAAATGCGATATTGACAAAAAACTTATAGTATATAACATCCCACAAAGCAAACAAGAAGAACAAATTGGACTAATCAAGTTGGTAACAATAACAAAAATTTTAAATAGCAAAACAAAACTAGATCATGAAAACAAATATATTTGGAATAATAAAGAATTTATAAAACATAGGTTATGGGTAGTCAAAACTAAATTCAAAAATTTATTCAAAATACAAAAAAAACAATTGGCAAAACAAAAACATTTGAAAAACTACAATTAAAAGACTCAGATACAAAATAACCTCTCCACTCAAACAGGCTTATCGTAGCAACCCCTGGTCGCACAGGTTTACTTAATTCTTATTGATTTTTACATTGTATATTCGCCCCATTTGTATGTATGTGTGTGTGTGTAATATCGCTGCATGTACTGCAATGATGAGGTCGCGACTCCAATTGAATTTCGATTCATTAGTCTAAGCAGTTGAAAAAAAAATTTAGTGGCAAGTTCCACCCAGGGGCGGATCTAGGGGGGGGGAGAATGGGGAGATCGCCCCCCCTAGACCTGGCCGTAGAACAAAAAAAAATTAAAACAAAAAAAAAATAAAATAAAAAATTAAAAATAAAGTATGCACTTTTACATTAAAAAACTTTTAAATTAAAAAAAAGTATGCGCTTGTTGTAGTTGCCACAAAAACACGAATCATAAAACAGGTTTTCTATGGCTTTGACCTGACGTGGGCTACATTTGTATGTATGTGTGTGTGTGTAATATCGCTGCATGTACTGCAATGATGAGGTCGCGACTCCAATTGAATTTCGATTCATAAGATTCATTAGTCTAAGCAGTTGAAAAAAAAATTTAGTTCCACCGAGGGGCGGATCTAGGGGGGGGGCGAATGGGGCGATCGCCCCCCCTAGACCTGGCCGTAGAACAAAAAAAAAATTAAAAAAAAAAAATTAAAAAAAAGTATGCACTTTTACATTAAAAAACTTTTAAATTAAAAAAAAGTATGCGCTTGTTGTAGTTGCCACAAAAACACGAATCATAAACAGGTTTTCTATGGCTTTGACCTGACGTGGGCTATCTTGTTGTGTATCGTGAAACGTCACAGTATCGTATTTATCCGTCACAATGGCATGCATTTGTCTCCTGATTAGTTATGAAAATATACCGTATTACGTGGTAATTTTAACCTAGAACTTAGAAGCAGATAAGCAGTTGCTTACTTGTTGCATTTTAATTCGTACAAAATGAAACGAAATCAGTATCAAGCAACCTTAGATGGATTTATTAAAAAGCGATTACGTGGTAATTTTAACCTAGAACTTAGAAGCAGATACGCAGTTGCTTACTTGTTGCATTTTAATTCGTACAAAATGAAACGAAATCAGTATCAAGCAACCTTAGATGGATTTATTAAAAAGCGAGAATGCCTTGTAAATAGCAGCGAGAATGTGGTTGGTGAAAGCGCACATTGTTCAACTTTAGGGTCTGACTGCGAGAAAAGTGACAACAGAAGAAATGGCGGATCCGCCAACCTTTCAGCGATCCAATGACATAGGATGTTATGTCGGGAATATATGCAACATTTCTGACAGAACGAAGTGTGAATTGTTGGAATCACCTTGGATTCCTTCCGATGATTTTGTCTTGCCTCATTCAACACATCAAAAACAGGGAAAGATTGAGAAAAGATTTTTAAAGCACTCACATTTGAAAAAAATTCCTTGGCTTGTCTATTCGGATGTTGGGAAAGGGATTTTTTGCAAGTACTGCTGTTTATTTGTTGTCGGCGGGATGGGAGGATCCAATAAACAGGTGCACCTAAAAAAACTTGTAACAGCACCCCTGAGACTCTTCGCAAAACTTTTGGGCAAGGACGGTGAACTTGTTAAACACGAACAGCAGCAATATCACAGAGATGCTGTCGAAGCCGCAACGGACTTTTTGCGGACGTTTTTTGAACCGAGGAACGACATCGCCAATAAAATTAGCTCGCATCGACTTCAGCGAGTTGAGGAAAATAGAAAGCGATTAAAACCTATCGTCGAAACCATTTTGTTACTGGGCAGGCAGAACATAGCTTTTCGGGGACATAGAGACCACGGGCACGGAATTATTGAAGAAGCAAAACCTTTGGTCAACGAAGGCAATTTTAGAGAACTTCTAAGGTACAGAGTTGCTGGTGGCGATACTACGCTGAAATGTCATCTAGAGAATGCAGCGGCCAACGCAACATACATCAGTAAAACTGTTCAAAACCAGTTAATTTACTGTTGCGCAGAGGAAATTAAAAGTGTCATTCTCGAAAGAGTAAAAAAGGCCAAATATTACTGTGTAATATTCGACGAAACGACTGACATTTCAAACTCTTCACAATTGTCGTTGTGTGTGGCATATGTGCATGACAACAAAAGACGTGAGGATTTTATTGGTTTTTGCGATGTGCATGAAAGTTGTTTTGAAGGCGTGTCAACGGATTTTGAACCAAAAGTAAATGGAAGAGTACTTGGTCAACTGGTGATCACAGAAATGAAACGACTAAATTTGAATTTGTCGCACTGTGTGGGTGTTGGAACAGACGGATGTTCATTAATGTTTTCACAACAAAAAGGAGCAGTAGCTGAAATAAAAAAGGTGGCGGTCAACGCAACAAGGTGTCCGTGCTTCAACCACGCACTCAACTTATCAATGTCGAAGACATCTTCTGTATCAAGCGTTGGAAACTCAATTGGAATAATCAAGGAAGTTATTGCTTTCTTCAACGCTTCTGCTAAACGAAAGTGCGTGTTATTAAACGTGGCCAAAGCTAAATTAATTGGGATGTGCGAAATCAGATGGGTGGAGAGATCAGAATCTTTGAAGCAGTTTGTTGGTCAGCTGGTCAACATACTAAAGGCCTTGGAATATATATCTCGCTGGGATGATGCGAAAATATCGTTTAAAGCTAAAGCACTAATAACGTCAATTAAAAATGTTGAATTTGTGATTACTTTGTACAGCCAACTATCCGTATTTGCGTTATGTCTTCCTCTTAGCAGGTTGTTTCAGAAAAAAAGTCTAGATTTTTGTGACGCTTCTACACATGTTGCAGATCTAAAATCTATCTTACAAGCACGAAGAGAAAACTGTGAAGAAGAATTCTCGCGGATATATAAAAGTGCAGAGGAAGTGTTGTTCGAACTGGAGATTACAATCGATCTGCCCAGAATTACTGGCCGACAAATATTTAGAGCAAATGTAAAATGCACATCCACCGAGGAATACTACAGAAGGATTATTTACAATCCTATGTTAGAATCGATAATTCAGGACCTTGGAAACAGATTTTCATCATCAACTTTGTCATCGTGTCATTTAACTTCATTATTGCCAAGAAATTGTTTGAAGATGGAGACAAAGGAATTGTCAAAAATTATTTATGAAGAGTATGAGGGTCTCCTTCCGAATACAACAAATTTAGAGACTGCTCTTCATTCGGAAATAATGTTGTGGAAAGAAAAGTGGCGACGTTCTGCTGAAACGGCCCAAGTTTTCCCAATAACATTGAAAGAAGCTTTAGAACAGTGTGATGAAAATGTGTATATGCTCGTTCACTTGCTTCTTAAAATCTTGTTCACTCTACCTATCAGTGTTGCCTCAGCAGAAAGGAGTTTTTCATCGTTGCGATCGCTCAAAACCTGGTTAAGAAACAATATGGGCGAGGAAAGGCTCAGTGGTCTAGCTCTAATGCACCAGCACAGAGATATTGTTATGGATCCAGATGCTATTATTAACCGTTTTGCAAACAGTAAAAACCGCAGATTGGATTTTGTAGTGTAGGCTAAGTATTTTGGCGTTCATTTCGCTCGATTATGACCTTTCTTGTACATTATTGTTGTGTGTGTTTTCGGCGCTAAAAGTCCCTGGTTCCACCTGATGGTGCATTGCAATTGAATCCGGCACATTAATGTAGTTGTTACCTGTCCAAACGATGGTTTTCAAAACTTTGTTTGGACTCAAATCGCATACATGAAAAGTGAAGCAATGGACCGATTTGTTGAATGAACTGAGGGTACAAAAACAAATAATGCATTTTGTTGGGAATAATAGTATTTTCAGGGTAGTGCAATTTAAATTTGAAGCGTTGGGAGATCGTGTTTATCGATTTGTTCTTTTTATTTAAAACCCTTATTCAAATAGAATGGAAATTAAAACAGTTAGAAATGTAAAATATAAAAGTAAATAGATATTGCAACACAAACACGCGTTGCGAGTAATAGTACGTTCTACCACGTCGCCTGAACCAAATGTGACTGCAGAGAACAGTCGAGGAACTAACGGTGAACGAAAAGGCAAGGTTACAGGAAAAAGCGCACACGTGGGTTCACCGAGTCGTGACGGTATAAATCACGGAAAACAATAGCGGGGACAGATTGAGAACGATAAAGAACATAGTTAAATTGATTAAAAATGAAACACCACAGAACTCCCCCCCAGTGAGTCGGGGAACGAAAAAAATACAAAACAAGCACTACATTTACGAACATTTATAAGAAGTAAAATGTTTGGAAAACTTCACAACTCGCCCAGATCGAGTTACAACAACTGGGACGGTGGACTTGGTTACATTGTGTTTTACAGTTACAGGTGCAGGTATTTGTAAAGGTGGTGTGGAATCCGTTGGAAAAACCAGGGAGTTATTTTCATAAAAGGCAGGTTTTAAACGGTCGATCGTTATTGTTTGTTTGCGTCCGTTAACTTCCAAGGTGTAATGTTTGTCATTGCGTTTTAAAATTTTATATGGCCCCTTATAGGGTTGTTGCAATGGACGTTTTACGGCATCAACGCGAACAAAACAATATGAACCTGAACTTAACATTTTGGGAAAAAAAACATGTCGAACCGAATGATCCGAAGTTTTGGTAGCACGTAGTTGACATATGGAACGACGCAATTGCGAAATAAACAAAGTTGGGTCAGTATCGGGAGCATTAACTGAAGAAAAGAATTCGCCAGGTAAACATAGCACGGTGCCGTATACCAACTCAGCCGCCGTCGACTTAATGTCCTCTTTAAAGGAGGTACGCAAACCCAAAAGAACGAGTGGTAAATTGTCGGACCACCGTTCAGGTGTGCTTTGTGCTTTGAGAGATGCTTTTAATTGTCTGTGCATTCTCTCTACCAGACCGTTCGCTGCTGGATGGTACGCTGTGGTACGAATACGGGTACTACCTGTAAGCATCATCAATTGTTTGAAAAATTCTGATTCGAACTGAGTACCGCGGTCAGTGGTGACGGTTGCAGGTGCGCCAAAACGACAATTCCAATTGTTAAAAAATGTTCGCGCGATTGTCTCTGCTGTGATATTAGGTATTGGTATGGCTTCAGGCCATCGCGTAAAACGATCAACACCTGTTAATATATACCGAAAACCATTCGAAACAGGCAGCGGTCCAACAATATCCATATGGATATGTTTGAATCTTGCGTCTGGTGTGTCGAATGTTCCAAGTGGTGTTTTCGTGTGGCGGTGAATCTTCGAACGTTGGCACGGGATGCACTCATCGGTCCATTTCTTTAGATCTTTGTGTATGTTGGGCCATACGTACCGCGAGGTGATGAGTTGTCGCGTTGCCTTGACTCCAGGATGAGACGCTGAGTGAAGATTGTGAAAGATTGTTTTGCGCATGGATCTTGGGACTATTGGTCGATTTCTCTTGGTGGAAGTGTCACATGTTAATTTTAATGTGCTTGCTGATAAAGGAATGTCGACAATATTGAGAGAAGTAACGTTTTGATTCTTAAGATGTTGTATTTCTTTATCCAGTAATTGCAATTTTGCCATCTCCTGAAAATTAATAATGGGGTCATGCGATTGCACAGCGTGAACATTTGGTCGAGACAATACATCTGCAACAACGTTTTGTTCTCCCTTTATGTGTTGGATGTCGTTAGTGAATTGCGAAATTATGTCCAAATGTCGTGTTTGACGTGGAGAATAGCGTTCAGGTTTGGCAAATAAAGCCTGAGTTAACGGTTTGTGGTCGGTGTACACGGTGAAGTCTCGTCCCTCCAATAGATGACGAAAATGTAAATCTTGCGTCTGGTGTGTCGAATGTTCCAAGTGGTGTTTTCGTGTGGCGGTGAATCTTCGAACGTTGGCACGAGATGCACTCATCGGCCCATTTCTTTAGATCTTTGTGTATGTTGGGCCATACGTAGCGCGAGGTGATGAGTTGTCGCGTTGCCTTGACTCCAGGATGAGACGAGACGCTGAGTGAAGATTGTGAAAGATTGTTTTGCGCAAGGATCTTGGGACTATTGGTCGATTTCTCTTGGTGGAAGTGTCACATGTTAATTTTAATGTGCTTGCTGATAAAGGAAGGTCGACAATATTGAGAGAAGTGATGTTTTGATTCTTAAGATGTTGTATTTCTTTATCCAGTAATTGCAATTTTGCCATCTCCTGAAAATTAATAATGGGGTCATGCGATTGCACAGCGTGAACATTTGGTCGAGACAATACATCTGCAACAACGTTTTGTTCTCCCTTTATGTGTTGGATGTCGTTAGTGAATTGCGAAATTATGTCCAAATGTCGTGTTTGACGTGGAGAATAGCGTTCAGGTTTGGCAAATAAAGCCTCTGAGTTAACGGTTTGTGGTCGGTGTACACGGTGAAGTCTCGTCCCTCCAATAGATGACGAAAATGTATGATGGCAGAATAAATGGCAAGTAATTCCCTGTCGAAAGTGCTGTAGCGGGTTTCGGTGTCTGACAGCTTCCGAGAGAAAAAACTTATTGGTTGCCATTGATTTTGAATATGTTGTTGCAACACCGCTCCTGTTGCTAAATTTGACGCGTCCACCATTAAGCTTATCTGCACCCCTGGTCTCAGATGATTTAGTAGAGTTGCAGATCCTAACGCTTCTTTTACTCTGTCGAACGCCGCTAGTGTGGTATCATCCCAATTTAGCTGCGTTTTTTTCTGATGAAGTCGCTTTTCCCTTGGCTGACGTTGTTTTCAGCATGTTGTTCAGTGGAGCCACCAAGTGTGCGCAGTTTGTGATAAAACGGTGGTAAAAGTTGACCATGCCTAAACATCGTTGCAGTTGTTTTTTAGAGGATGGACATGGAAATTGTGTGATTGCCTCAACCTTTTTCTGTACAGGACGGATACCATCTTGATTGACCAAGTGTCCAAGAAATGTAAGTTCATTTTTTCCAAATACACACTTGGCTGGATTGATCACAACATCGTAATCCACAAGACGGGTGAACAGCTGACGTAGGTGTTCTTTATGTTGTTCTTCTGTTTTGCTTGCAACGAGGATATCGTCGATACATGCGTAACAAAAGTTTAAACCACGCAACACCTGGTCGATGAATCGTTGAAACGTTTGGCTTGCATTTCTAAGGCCGAAAGACATTCGGTTGAATTCGAAAAGGCCAAACGGAGTTGTAATCGCCGTTTTTGCTATGCTGTTCGGATGCATCGGAATTTCATAGTACGCTTTAATGAGGTCTATTTTGGAGAAAACGTTGGAACCATGAAGGGATGCCGAAAAGTCCTGTATATGTGGTACTGGATATCGATCAGCTTTGGTGATGGCATTGAGTTTTCGATAGTCTCCTCAGAGCCGCCAATCATTGCTATCTTGCTTCGGTACCATATGTAGAGGTGTAGCCCAATCACTCGACGATGCGCGAATGATGCCAAGGTCCAGCATGTGCTGAAATTCTTGACGCGCCACCTTGTATCGTTCTGGAGCCAATCTTCTTGGTCGCGAAACCACAGAAGGACCAGAAGTTAAAAATTGATGAGTGATGGTATGCTTGATAACACCGTCGTACGCTGAGGTTTGCATTACCTTTGGAAATTGTCGTACAATGTCTTCATATGGATTGGTTGATGCTGGGAGGAGGGCTGGGTTAATTGATGACAATGTTGAGGGAAATCCATTGACACACAGGTGTGTGTTGCCGTCAATATGTCGCAAAGAAGTCATGTCCACCAGTAAACCGTAGTGGTGAAGAAAGTCCGCTCCTAGAATGGCATGGCGCACATTTGCTACCGTGAATATCCATTTAAATTGCCGGCGCAACCCAATGTTGAGAGTCAGTGACCGTTCTCCAAATACAGCGATTGAAGAGTTGTTAGCTGCTGACAGAACTCTGCCATTGTCACCGCGTAGTCGCTCTTGAGAGGTTGGGGGAATCAAATATAACGCCGCGCCGGTGTCGAAGAGTAGTTTCAACCCGTTAATTTTATCGAAGACATAAAATAGACGACTTTGCCTATTACGAACAGCACACGTCGTCACTGGCTGCTCTTCGTTGCGTTTCCCGAATGTTGACATGGTTCTACGCATTTGTGGGCGTTTTCGCCAAACTTCCGGTGATACCAACAAACTTCGCCTTGCTTGGAAAATTGCCTGACGCGGGAAGTGGAACTTTGTCGTCGCGAATTGTACCCATAATTGGTGCGTGGTTGCCTCTGTGCGTCGCTCAATTTGCTTTCCAGACGCTCGATGCGGCTAATTATTTGATCGAGTCTCGCTTCGAAGGAAATAGCACCAACACCAGGTTTTTCTTTGTGGGCGTTGATTTGGTTCTCATGGAGAACCGAGTTCACTGACGATGGAATCACATCCATAATGCTATCAGCCATCTTGGCCTTATCTTCTAAAGCCAAACTTTCGTTCGCACTTAAGATCATTCGCACATTAGCGGGAAGCCTTTGCAAGAAGAGTTCACTTAAAATAGCGCTGTCTACGTTACTTTGGCCAAGTAACTGTTTCCAAACTGTGTCGGCTTTCGATTTCCTAATACTTTGGCAGATAAAAGTTGTTGGAGCCGTTTTCTCTCAGACACTGTTGTGCGATTGACCAGTTCTTCCTTTAATCGATCAAATGGAGATTCTTCAGGTGGAGAGATTATGATATCTCGCACCTCTGCGGCGTATTCAGGCGAGAGCGATGCAACAACCAGATCAAACCTTGTTCGTTGATCCTGAATGTTTTTGTTGTTGAACTGCGCTTCCACTTGCGCAATCCATAATTGTGGGTCTGATGGCCCAGAATGTCGGGAGATTGATGCTATAACCTGGCGGGTTCTGCTGAACTTGACGGTTGCGTCTTGGGCATCTCTTTCCACTTGATCTTTGTGATGAATTGACTCGTTTGTGATGAATTGACTCGATTTGTTCTTTTTATTTAAAACCCTTATTCAAATAGAATGGAAATTAAAACAGTTAGAAATGTAAAATATAAAAGTAAATAGATATTGCAACACAAACACGCGTTGCGAGTAATAGTACGTTCTACCACGTCGCCTGAACCAAACGTGACTGCAGAGAACAGTCGAGGAACTAACGGTGAACGAAAAGGCAAGGTTACAGGAAAAAGCGCACACGTGGGTTCACCAAGTCGTGACGGTATAAATCACGGAAAACAATAGCGGGGACGGATTGAGAACGAATAAAGAACATAGTTAAATTGATTATAAATGAAACACCACAAATTCATTAAAGATGGTAATTTCAAGTTCAGTAACAGATGTATCAGAGATAAGAGGAGCACAAACTATGTCCAGTATATGCAGAAAACTCACAAATGTTCTCCAATAAACATCCTGCTCTGGAACATAACTTCCAATAAGCATGGGCAAAAACCTGGCCAGACACCAACATTGAGAAGCTAAAAAACAATCATAATTTAGCAAACAGCACTGATTCCCCCCAAAAGTTGGACTTACCACTCTGACGAAGATTGCGGGACTCATCAGTCAGTTTATTCCATGTAACAAGTGATGGTTTATTTTTTTGATCAGCTCCGTACATTAAACACTGAACACATGAAACACTAAAAAGTTCTTCCAATGTCAAATATGTTTTTCTTATCTTTCTGGGCATTTAGATACTCTTTGCCTATTTTTGTAACATTTGCAAACCTGCAGTGTTTGTTTCAGTATGTAAGGTGCGGCTGAGGCGCGGTTCTTTTTTGACTGTGACGTCAGAACGGTCCTTTGAGCCAGCTGTTGATTGCTGGCGTTTAGCGACTAGCGATGTAAGATGGGCTAGCGTGGCTGCGTGTTCTGAGACTTGCCGCTAAGTCTAATTTTGCTCCTTGATTAAGGTTAACTAACCAAGCAATAACTGGTTTGTTGATTATTTATTACCACGGTTATTAACACAAGGGCGATACTGATGCAATATACAATCACGCTAAGAAACTCGACCGCCTAACCACTTGTATAAGCAGTGGTTAAGATCTAAGTTCTCTTTGGCTGATGAACTCTGGTTGGTCTTAATTGAGTCTGCATCGTCTTTCGGTGCACTGCATAGCACTACACGTTCTGCATGCAGTGACTGCGTGACTTGTTGGCCGGTTTTCTGATTGAATCGTCAAGTCTTTTATAATGTTTTGGAGCTGACGTCACATGCTTTCGTCACAGCATGGTTCGTCATCTGTTCCTTTCTCTTTTGTGTAAGAGCTCAAATGTTCGCCCAAGGAGTGTGTACGATAAGTGCCCTGGGCGTTTTATCGTTCCGAGAACTTCGCCGATGATCGTTGTCGGTCTTTCGGTGCACTGCATAGCACTACACGTTCTGCATGCAGTGACTGCGTGACTTGTTGGCCGGTTTTCTGATTGAATCGTCAAGTCTTTTATAATGTTTTGGAGCTGACGTCACATGCTTTCGTCACAGCATGGTTCGTCATCTGTTCCTTTCTCTTTTGTGTAAGAGCTCAAATGTTCGCCCAAGGAGTGTGTACGATAAGTGCCCTGGGCGTTTTATCGTTCCGAGAACTTCGCCGATGATCGTTGTCGTTTAGAAAGGTGATTTGATGCGCTATTTTGTGCTCTTACGTCACCATCGTGTGCGAATAGCTCGTTCATCAATTTCTGATAAAATACTTTCGGCGCAGCTAATAGCTTTGAGCGCTGGCCTTGTTAAAATGATGGATAGTTCTGTCACGAGTACATGACATGATGCAATATTGCGAAATACTGGTGCAGCATTAAGAAATAACATGCAATGTTCCCAAGGTACAGCAGCTTCTAACATATCATGGTGTACGTCAGCGGAAAAGGATGGAAGAAATCAGATTGCAAGGAGCAGGTAGTTCGAATTCCACAAGAGGCTTACCTTTGTTACAACTTTTCTCCAGGGAATCACTGTATGTGTCTTTTGTTCTTAAAATACACTGCCTGTAGGAGTTCTACAACGTACCACAAAAAAGCTGTATACTGAATTTGTTATATGTTATATAAAAGAAAAAACTAACTTGTTTTGAATATCAGCCCCTTGACAAAGGCAATATCTAGAAACGTATGTTGCATGACCAAAAAACTTTACGGTAAATTCCCAAACAAGGAATGTGCAGCAAGATTGTCCAGCGAAATTTGTGCAATTGATCCCTTCAGTGTTACTTGCTGCCCATTTATACATGCAACAACACCCGTCTGCAACCATAGACATCTTAACAATAGTAGACTATACCTGCATGGCCATTTCTCGTCTATTTTTGGGATATGATAGGTCACACTACACGTTCTAATTTGTGAAAATTCATTAAAAAGTGATAAAATATACTTTACATATATATTAAGACAAAAATATATTATTTTAAGTGAAAAAAACATCCAGACACGTTCCGCTTGACTGAAACCAGGTAACAGCAGCAAGCGTCAGTAGCAACATTTTATTTTCGATATTTAAAACAATTCTTAGTTATGAAGAGGGACATTATAGCGCAACTGTATAGTATTAGAGACAAAGTTACGATCCTACATGTTCATCGGCCCCACAACAGAAAGTCCATACTGAGCAATCCATTGATCATGGAATGTTTATATACAATGAAGCGTTAAACAAAATAAACCAAATAACAGGTGAAAACCCATTTCACAACCCACCAATTATTTCTAAAACTACAAGGTCGTTCATAACAAAAACTTGCACTCAAAATTCCTCCAATCCAAAAACATAAGATACCTTTTACACAAATTACGCTCATATCTGCATGGATGCTCACTCACAACTTAAATTGCCACAAAACCAAGCTGCACCTTTTATTAATCAAAATAATGGATACAATAACACAAGGGCGATACTGATGCAATATACAATCACGCTAAGAAACTCGACCGCCTAACCACTTGTATAAGCAGTGGTTAAGATCTAAGTTCTCTTTGGCTGATGAACTCTGGTTGGTCTTAATTGAGTCTGCATCGTCTTTCGGTGCACTGCATAGCACTACACGTTCTGCATGCAGTGACTGCGTGACTTGTTGGCCGGTTTTCTGATTGAATCGTCAAGTCTTTTATAATGTTTTGGAGCTGACGTCACATGCTTTCGTCACAGCATGGTTCGTCATCTGTTCCTTTCTCTTTTGTGTAAGAGCTCAAATGTTCGCCCAAGGAGTGTGTACGATAAGTGCCCTGGGCGTTTTATCGTTCCGAGAACTTCGCCGATGATCGTTGTCGGTCTTTCGGTGCACTGCATAGCACAACACGTTCTGCATGCAGTGACTGCGTGACTTGTTGGCCGGTTTTCTGATTGAATCGTCAAGTCTTTTATAATGTTTTGGAGCTGACGTCACATGCTTTCGTCACAGCATGGTTCGTCATCTGTTCCTTTCTCTTTTGTGTAAGAGCTCAAATGTTCGCCCAAGGAGTGTGTACGATAAGTGCCCTGGGCGTTTTATCGTTCCGAGAACTTCGCCGATGATCGTTGTCGTTTAGAAAGGTGATTTGATGCGCTATTTTGTGCTCTTACGTCACCATCGTGTGCGAATAGCTCGTTCATCAATTTCTGATAAAATACTTTCGGCGCAGCTAATAGCTTTGAGCGCTGGCCTTGTTAAAATGATGGATAGTTCTGTCACGAGTACATGACATGATGCAATATTGCGAAATACTGGTGCAGCATTAAGAAATAACATGCAATGTTCCCAAGGTACAGCAGCTTCTAACATATCATGGTGTACGTCAGCGGAAAAGGATGGAAGAAATCAGATTGCAAGGAGCAGGTAGTTCGAATTCCACAAGAGGCTTACCTTTGTTACAACTTTTCTCCAGGGAATCACTGTATGTGTCTTTTGTTCTTAAAATACACTGCCTGTAGGAGTTCTACAACGTACCACAAAAAAGCTGTATACTGAATTTGTTATATGTTATATAAAAGAAAAAACTAACTTGTTTTGAATATCAGCCCCTTGACAAAGGCAATATCTAGAAACGTATGTTGCATGACCAAAAAACTTTACGGTAAATTCCCAAACAAGGAATGTGCAGCAAGATTGTCCAGCGAAATTTGTGCAATTGATCCCTTCAGTGTTACTTGCTGCCCATTTATACATGCAACAACACCCGTCTGCAACCATAGACATCTTAACAATAGTAGACTATACCTGCATGGCCATTTCTCGTCTATTTTTGGGATATGATAGGTCACACTACACGTTCTAATTTGTGAAAATTCATTAAAAAGTGATAAAATATACTTTACATATATATTAAGACAAAAATATATTATTTTAAGTGAAAAAAACATCCAGACACGTTCCGCTTGACTGAAACCAGGTAACAGCAGCAAGCGTCAGTAGCAACATTTTATTTTCGATATTTAAAACAATTCTTAGTTATGAAGAGGGACATTATAGCGCAACTGTATAGTATTAGAGACAAAGTTACGATCCTACATGTTCATCGGCCCCACAACAGAAAGTCCATACTGAGCAATCCATTGATCATGGAATGTTTATATACAATGAAGCGTTAAACAAAATAAACCAAATAACAGGTGAAAACCCATTTCACAACCCACCAATTATTTCTAAAACTACAAGGTCGTTCATAACAAAAACTTGCACTCAAAATTCCTCCAATCCAAAAACATAAGATACCTTTTACACAAATTACGCTCATATCTGCATGGATGCTCACTCACAACTTAAATTGCCACAAAACCAAGCTGCACCTTTTATTAATCAAAATAATGGATACAATAGTCTCGCTTGAAACAACTATGGAGTTGAACATAGTTGGAGTTGAGGAATTAATTCACGAGCCAACGGTAAGTTTAACAAATTTGCTTACTTATGCCAAAATGAAATTTAATCATTATTCACATCATCACAGAAATATTAGAATACATTGGGGGATATTTAGTAAAAAAAGGTAAAACAAAATTTGGACTAAACAAGGGAAAACAACTAGATGTTTGTGCAAGGAAAAACTCCTGGGAAATTTTTAGAAAGTATGGAGTTTAAAGAGAACAGTCTGCAGTATCCTTCAGAAGACTTTCAGAAACTAGTTTGTCGGGTGTACTATTTGCACAACCAGGAAACATAAGGTTCGCCAAGAAATGTAGACTTCACCAGATTTTTAGCAACTGTGAAAGAGGATGCAGTATGTAAGTCACACTTACAGACCATCACAGGCAACAGAAAGCGAGAACACTGAAATGCAGAAAATTGGAATACATTGTTAGCTTGTTGGTAAAGGTACTTAGACAAAATTTTGCAAAATTTTCCCTAAACAAATATTGCCTGAAATCAAGACCACTTGCACTGCGTAAAGAGTAAAAAAAATGAGGTTACCGAGCATATATTTGAGGAGTGCTATGTTCGTGTTTTATTTATACAGCAAAATTGTGTTGTTTGGTTATATTTGTAAGTCTTTTAACACATTTTGGTAGTGGTTCCTCAGACAGTTTTTCCATGCATTTTTATTTCCAAATGTGGTATTATTAGCTGCTTTATCTTTTTAATCGGCTGTCTTGTGTGTCAGGGCAGAAATACCATGCCCAACTTGTGCCACATTAGGATTATTGTTATGCCTCATGTAGGCTCTCAGTACAGAACATTATGAACTTTAAATTCACTGAGGGTTGGAACTATTTAAGTTTAAGTTACCAAATTTCCAAACGTTGCTTCCAGCGCATCCTTGGTGAGCACTTTTAAACATTCATAGCGTTGACTTCCTAGTAGCCGCTTTGCTGGTGAAACCATATTAAGTTGTTGTAAACAACAAACCATCAATGTGGCTTTTGGCCATTATTCTTTTTTTTCTCCTGGCTGGTTCTGATCCACTTCAATCTAGATAGTAGAGTAGGACGAAGTAAGACGAAGAAGACGAAGTCGCCATCTATCGTCCAGTGGTGTCTGCAAAAAAAAACAAGTAAGACGAAGTCGCCATCTATCGTCCAGTGGTGTCTGCAAAACAAAAACACAAGGCACAAGGGAAAACAACTAGATGTTTGTGCAAGGAAAAACTCCTTCTGGGAAATTTTTAGAAAGTATGGAGTTTAAAGAGAACAGTCTGCAGTATCCTTCAGAAGACTTTCAGAAACTAGTTTGTCGGGTGTACTATTTGCACAACCAGGAAACATAAGGTTCGCCAAGAAATGTAGACTTCACCAGATTTTTAGCAACTGTGAAAGAGGATGCAGTATGTAAGTCACACTTACAGACCATCACAGGCAACAGAAAGCGAGAACACTGAAATGCAGAAAATTGGAATACATTGTTAGCTTGTTGGTAAAGGTACTTAGACAAAATTTTGCAAAATTTTCCCTAAACAAATATTGCCTGAAATCAAGACCACTTGCACTGCGTAAAGAGTAAAAAAAATGAGGTTACCGAGCCTATATTTGAGGAGTGCTATGTTCGTGTTTTATTTATACAGCAAAATTGTGTTGTTTGGTTATATTTGTAAGTCTTTTAACACATTTTGGTAGTGGTTCCTCAGACAGTTTTTCCATGCATTTTTATTTCCAAATGTGGTATTATTAGCTGCTTTATCTTTTTAATCGGCTGTCTTGTGTGTCAGGGCAGAAATACCATGCCCAACTTGTGCCACATTACGATTATTGTTATGCCTCATGTAGGCTCTCAGTACAGAACATTATGAACTTTAAATTCACTGAGGGTTGGAACTATTTAAGTTTAAGTTACCAAATTTCCAAACGTTGCTTCCAGCGCATCCTTGGTGAGCACTTTTAAACATTCATAGCGTTGACTTCCTAGTAGCCGCTTTGCTGGTGAAACCATATTAAGTTGTTGTAAACAACAAACCATCAATGTGGCTTTTGGCCATTATTCTTTTTTTTCTCCTGGCTGGTTCTGATCCACTTCAATCTAGATAGTAGAGTAGGACGAAGTAAGACGAAGAAGACGAAGTCGCCATCTATCGTCCAGTGGTGTCTGCAAAAAAAAACAAGTAAGACGAAGTCGCCATCTATCGTCCAGTGGTGTCTGCAAAACAAAAACACAAGGCAGCAAGCGCACTGTACGTGATGGCAGACGTGGTGCTGCGTGGATGCACAACAGTACTGGTGGGTGAGTTATTATTGATAATCGCTAGCACTCTTCGATATGATTATATTTTAGGGGCACCAACTATAGCAGACCAGAAATAAGCCAAGGAAAACTATAGGGCAACAGACTATTACAACGATAAGCTATAAAACAACAGACCAAAAGAAAACACCTCCTTATTGATTGAAAAGAAAAAAAGAACTAGATTGAGCAGTCTGGTTGAAGATAATGATAAGATTAAGGTTGGTATGGGGGTTTTTGTCAATAACAGAATTTAGACTAATCAGATAACAGTTTTAATTTTATGATTTTAGGTTGTTGAAAAATTTACTTTTATAAGAAAAACAAAAATAGTGGTTCAGCAAGGCAATTTGGCCGGATTTCAATTTGAATAATTTGGTTTAAGGGGCAATAAAGGGATAAAATAAAGACGGGTCCGTTAGTTCGCAACTCACGAGAGGTGCAATGTTTGTCCGATGACGTAGAACGTTTGCGAGTGAAACTGAATAGAAGACTGCTTCCCGACGAAGAGCTAACAGTGTACAGCTTGAGAAGAGCTCGGCTCAGGTCCCTGGGGGACCAGGTGCAGGGCTATGGAGCCCAATGCTTCGGCAATTCGTTGAGTAACGGTTTTCTAGGGGGTTTCCCTTGTGTTCTAAGGGGTTGGACCTATGTTGCGGCGATTGCCATGCGAACGCAAACGCTTCCTACAAGAGAGCTCTTGAGAAGGGGGCGGGCTCCTTCGCAGAGGTGTAGGCGGTGTGGAGCCTTTCGGGGTGAGACACTGAGCCATATACTTCAACGATGCCCCTTCGGGAAGGGCATACGGATTAATAGACACAACGAAGTAACATCTTTCCTGGCCCAGCGGCTGGAGAGGCAAGCCTCGCGAATTGAGGTGGAACCCCGTGTGAATCTTAGCGGGGGCGACTATATCAGGCCCGACTTGGTATGGAAGCACGGTGATTCGGCGGGTGTCGTCGACGTTCATATCCTGTATGAAAGCTCACTGGCGCGCTTTGAGGATGCGAGGAAAGCTAAAATTCGCAAGTACCAAGAGCATGCGGCTGTTTTCAGCCAAAAGCTGGAGGTACGAGAGGACAAGCTGGCCTTCACAGGCCTCGTCGTTGGGGCGCGAGGGGCTATTGTGCCCGCTACTGAACGCTGGTGTAGGGCTAACGGAATTTCAGCTTTGGAACTTCGGAGGCTAAGCACAATGGTCATGCGAAGATCTCTCGGTATCTACCGGAGCTTCATGCAAGGCCGAATTAACTCCCGTATCCGTAACTAACTTGCCCTGTTGGCAAAGAGCACGCACCCTGCTCCTAGTTGAGCAAATATGCGGAAAGGATCAGCGCGAACTCGTTCCGCTATGATGAAGACCATCGGTCTTTTTAAGATCTAAAGGTCGAGTGTCGCTCTGAGTGGTAATTAAGCCAAACTGAACCGGAAATTTGATAGAGGAAAAAGATCCGGGTTCCAATTAGTTCTGAGGGGGTGACCGGGGTTTAGGTGGTGGAGGGTTATCTGTTTTTTTTAGGGGGGGTGCCAATTTAAGTGCTAGCGGGGCGGAAAAATTAGTAAAATACTATAAAATTTTAAAATTGTAAAAACAGTAATTGGGTAATATAGAAACCTTGTTTGTAGTTGAGATAGTAATTTGGTTCTGTAATCCAGTTGGTTGTTGTAGATCAGGTTATTGTCCAGTAGTAATCCAATAGTAATCCAGTATTCCAACTTTAGTGTTACAGATTTTAGTTAAAGTTCTAAAGTCCCCGGCGCGGGTTTTTCGGCTTCAGTAGCCTCCCTATCGTGCTCAGCGCACACTCCCTAACGTGCCAATCAGCGGCAGACAGCCAGCACAAGGCCCACAGCGGGCAATGCCTAGCTCTTCCTAGCAGTGGGGGGTGCACTCTTCTGGCTGTGGACCCTTGGAGTGCTGGTGGTGCCACTGTCTGCCGCTTGGAGTCGGAGGGAGGTGCGCAGGTGGTGAAGAGTCGACGGGAGGCTGCAGGTGTAGTTGGTCGCCAAGATCTTGCTGTAGTGGGTTGATCGCTTCGTTGTTGAATCTGAAAATATCTCTGGGTTCTGAAAAGAACCGTTTTTTTCTTGTTTGAAGAAGAACCCACACTTGATCTTAGCGAGAAGAGCCGAGAAGCGATACCTCTGTAGGTCCTCCGGATCACTTATTCGAGATAAGCGGTTTAAATTTAAATGCGTTTGCTCTTTGGCGCACCGCGCCCCGGTGGAACTGGGCTATACCAGACACACGGGATAATTTGAATTGATCGAAGTCACATGATTTCTCCAACGGCGCTTTGCTCTTGGTCCTCCTTATCTTACCTCCTATTCTCTTTTTTTTGCCACCCTCTCCCCCCCAAAATAATTTTTTTTTATATATTTTTTAATTTCGAACAATAACTCGAAAAATAACAACTGTAACAGTAAGAGGTGCAACAACAATTGATAGAAAAAATCAAACAGCCGTCGGGAATTGTTTTTCTCTTGCTTTATTAGTAAAAGTACAAAACCAAATTTTGGGTGGGGCCTAAAATAAGGGTAAAATATGGAACGCTTCACGATTTTGCGTGTCATCCTTGCGCTGGTCGGCAAAGATTTTTCGAGGTCGAATCGTGGTCACTTTGGCCAATCAAAAGGCTCCAAGTGACCACGATTAGTTTTTGGTCGATTTCCCTCGACCAGTCAGATTTCAGAAAGTGACCACGATTTTGATCGATGACGTCAGAATTTAGAAATTCAGAAATCAGGTCTTGTCGTCTGCGAGTCGCCAAGTAAAAAGCGTCTGCAAATAACGTTAACACGCGTTTAAACTTAGATTAGCAACTACTTCTAGTCAATAGGCAGTTAATGTGGTGTTTGTTAGTGTAGTCCTTGTTTTTATTCGATTTCTTACGTGTTAGTTCAGCACTTTAGAAAGTTACAGTTTACCAGATTGTACTTCTGTTTTTAAGTTTATAACTTCAAATGTAAAGCTAGTTTAAGTGTGTAAGTGAACTGTTTGTGGTAATTTTAGTCTGGTAACCTGTAATTCCATAAGTTATTGTTTAAATATTAATAGTTTTTTCGAAAATTGAAAATACTGTTGGGGGGGGGGGGCGTTATTGCGTGGCTAGTTGGCTCGGTTGACGTTGACTCCGTGCGTAGTTGATCCTTCTTTGGTTGATAGTTGACGCCGTGAACTTACTTCTCGGTTGCTTAGACGCAGCAGTAAAGACAAACCACCCGCTCAACGGTTTTTGACTCGTTTATTGACGAACAACGATGACTGAAAACAGGCCACGAGAATACGTTCACCAAAAGTTTAGTCCAAATGCGTAGTGTCCAATATTTGGGCAACTCTTTTATAACAAAAACACACACAGTAAAAAGATAGTAAAACGCCCAGATAATTTGACCCTGGGGCATGCAACGCCAGTAAATATTAGAAAACAGACATAAAAAGAATCGGGAGTGTTTTATCTACGCTTTGATGATACTGTAATTGTCTCCTTTTGAGCCTACACAAAGAAGACGTAAAATTTATACGATTGCCAGAATGTTGTACACGGAAAACCGGTTATTAGAAGGACGTTAGTTGCACACACTCGATTTTGAGACTTCAGTATATTTTGTAAAGGCATTAAATTAAAGATTAATCTACTGCTTTCCCACATCAACCGCTACAAATAGGCTCACACCCACACAAGATGGTTTCATGTGCTGACGATCCACGCGAACTGTTCCTCATGATTACAGTTTTTAAATTGTTGGAAGCTTTTGGAGTTTTTTGGTTCCAATGATGATCCTCGTCTTTTGTTTACTGGATGACTCTTGGAGTTTTATTTCCTTTGTTTGATTTACTTCGATGTTTGCGTGACCGATGTGGCCGTCACCTTTAATCGAATTATTTCCAGTGATATTCAACCGAGAATTTGTGTTGTTGAGGATTTGGTCGACATGTTCGCGCAGATGTGTCCTCAGTGTTCTAGCAGCGATTGTCTAAAAAAAAGGGAATTTGGTGAGGTATAATGAAGTCTTGGATAGAATGTATGCAAAATACGTTTAGGCTAGATATACTGTGTGGTTACTACTATTAAAAATGTTTTACACTGAATACACTACAAAAAAAATTTATAACGCCTAAATGAATGCATGAACATAGGCTACCCAATTTCTCAAAAAAAAATGATATATATAAGGTACAATTACATTACCAACAAAAAAAATTATTTTACACCAAAGACACCACAAAAAACGATAAAAGTGACATAAATGTATAACAAACCATAATTTTTACGAATTCGTACATAATTACCCAAAGTTAAAGGTGTAAGCGAAATGCGAAATAAATATTTTAGCAAAATAAATGAAAGAATGTGATTTAACTAAGAGGGGTGCGAAAGTAAACTATGCAGTGGCGTGGGTATTTTGGGAAGGACGTTCCGAAATGAAATTATCGCGTTCATTAATATTATTATGGGGGTTATTAGGGTAACGAACGTCTCGAATTCTACCCCGAATGAAGATAAAAATGGACGCACCGTACACCTTAAAAACCCAGAAGGTAAAAAAAACTCCCCAAAAACATGCCATAGAAAGCGCAGCCATGACTATACAAGTCCAAAATGGTGAAGTTATTGAACTTAACACATTTAGAAAAATGTTATGAGCGGAGGCGTCTAACGTTTTGGAAACATATTCCATATCGGCACTGATAGAGGGGTTGGAGTTGGATTCAAGATAGTGGTAAAATTTATCGTGAGTAAGTTTGGCTTGGCTTAAGGTCGCTAACATAGTGGTAAGATCTTCAAAACCACTAGCGGTCTTGGGGAACTCGTTCATGAATGATTCATAGTCGGGAGTGGTGTGATGAAAATTGACGGGGGAAAAAGATGGGGTAACGTAATTGACCTTTTGGTCCGTATGTGACAAGGAGTAATTATCAAACACATAAAAGTTGTCAAGAATACGAAAAGACATCAACCGCCCAGGTGTATAACTCTGGACAAATTTAACGCCAGCGTAAACAAAACCGTCACGATACAACTGCCCAATGCGAAACTTGCCAGCGTTGTCCCGATAACGTATGAGTGGCCTGGTAGCAAAGAGTTTCCCGTGCTCAAGTGAATGCAAAATGGTCCCATTAATGTTCTCACACGTTAACTCAGTCATGAGATCTCCTACCGTAATGGCAGCACGCTGTCCACCCAGAATTTTACTGAGTATGTCTCCCGGATACTGCCGGGAGACCAGCGAATATAAAGTAGACACTAGTGACTGAATAGTACATTCTAAGTAATGTATATCGGCAGTCATGTTGCGCGCATGCTCTCAGTCAAGGTGTCCGAGACTTCGTTAATCATACCAGAAGTCGGATCATACGAGTCGAACGCATTGTTGCTATGAACTCGCTAAGGCCGCAACAAAGAGGGCGGTAGAACAATTTAAAGGGATAATAATCAGACCAGACTGATCACACAAAGTGTCCTTAGAATAACAGGCGATAGTATTGGTCGGACAGGTAGCCAGGGAATGAATGCTAAGTCCCAAATCACGTACCTCTAAACGATAAGGACGTTGTGACTCACTAAAATGTAGGGTCAGGTTATGGGTTCCCACAGGCTTAGTCGGGGGGCAATCTATAAGTTTGGGCACTTTCCAAACGTAGGTACTTGTACCTACGGTACAGAATCCGCGACGTACATCGCATTTACTTAAAATACCCATAGGACTCTTCATTCGTTTACGATTGCGTCATTTGGGCACTGTTAATAGACTTAGTCACGCTAGTAGGCCATTGGTAGGACAGTTCCACCTCGTTGGAAGTGGAAAACTGAGTTTCAGACATTTTACTTAATGGACCATAACTAGGAGCATTCTTAGTTTGCACCCACTCTTCGCACGCACCGGACGCAGGCGCCGGACCAGAAATGGTCTCTATGGAATGGGTTTTACTCCCAAAAATGAAATACGTCGTATGGAACGTGCTGACAAAAGTTTGGCACGTGTGCATTGTTATCGGCAGGGGCTCGGAAGACGGGCGGGGACTCGGGAATAAAATATTCTCCTTTAAACAGAGAATCGTGACATAATTTAAGCGGAGTACTCACAGTAAAAGCAAACAGAGACATAAATAATAAATAAAACAAGCTCATCCTGTTAGTCTCTAAAACGAAGAGGAAGCTTTACAGGACGACCACCGCGGGTGTAACGGACAAGTTCGTTGGGGATGATTTCCTGTTGAAGAGGTTCCTCGACAGGAGCAGGAATATAGGGGTTCTCAGAATCGGAGGTATTACTGAGAGGTTGTTCTGTGGAAATACTCTCGTTGAGATTTTCATCACAGTCCGCAGACGAGATAGGGGTCAAGTTAGACGGGAACATAGGCAAATGAGCGACTTTAAGCCGATCAATCGAGACCGTGTTGGGTCGCCCACGCATAGCCAAGGTGAAAAATTTAGGGCTTTTATCCAAAACCTTGAATGGGCCGTCATAATGGGGATATAATGGACCTTTGTTAACCCCACACTGGATAAAAACATGAGTACAGGAAGACAGCTCATGATCAATGTGACTTTTGACCGGCTGTTGTACTCTACGCATCGGGAAACGAAGGGTTTCCATGAAGGACGATAGACGCGAATTCTGATTTGGGTAAATCACAACCATCACGTTCATCAAAAAATTCTAAAGGCAAACGTAAGGTGGTCCCGTAAACTAACTCAGCTGGCGTACATTCCAAATCGGGTTTAAAAGAAGAACGCAAACCAAGCAACACAGGACCAAGATTTGTATGCCAGTCACTGGGGTTGTCATACGCCTTAAGAGCTGCCTTGAGTGTACGATGAAAGCGCTCAATATTGCCATTGGCAGCGGGATGGTAGGCTGTGGTGCTAATGTGCTTGGCACCAAGGAAAAGGCACAAATCAGACCAAACCTGTCCAGTAAACTGCGTACCTCGATCCGTAGTTATACGCGAAAGACAGCCGAAACGAGCAACCCAATTTAACAAAAAGGCACTAGCGAGCGTCTGAGCGGAAATATCCTTTAACGGAAATGCCTCTATCCAACGGGAAAAACGACAAATACAAGTCATTAGGTATGAATAGCCGTGGGAATTAGGAAGGGGTCCGACAATGTCTAAATTCAAATCCACAAAACGCGATGAAGGCTCTCTATACTGTGCAAGTGGAGCGCGATTGTGAATATGAACCTTACATTTCTGACAGGCAATACAAGAAACGCACCAGTCGCGAATGTCTGACCTCATACGATGCCAAAGAAATCTATCGCTAATGAGTTTTTGTGATGTATTTACACCGGGATGTGATAACGAATGCAGTGTGTCAAAAACTTTGCGACGAAGTGGAGCAGGTATAATAGGCCGAAAAGAACCAGTAGACACGTCACCGAGAATCAAGTTGTCCGAATCGGGAATGACACGATTAACAAGCGTAAGGCTGCCATATAATTCAATTTCATTAACAAAGGCAGGGTTGTTTTGATGTCTGGAAATTTCATGAAGCGTGATAGCTTCATCTGGTAACGAGAGCGAATTGACTTCGACGCGCGAAAGGCAGTCGGCAACCGAATTTTGAAAACCACTGATATATTCGATAGACTTAGTGTACTCAGCAATTAACGAAAATTGCCGCGTCTGACTGGGAGAAAATCTATCACGCTTGGAATGGAAGGCGCGAACAATGGGCTTATGATCAGTGACGATATTAAATTTACGCCCTTCAAGCAAATACTTAAAATGCCTAACAGCATCATAAATGGCCAAAAGCTCCTGATCAAAAACACTATATTTCTTTTGGGAAGGCTTTAACGCTCGGGAAAAGAAAGCGAGGGGTTTCCACTCACCTTCAACCAGCTGATTGAGAACAGCGCCCATAGCGGTCCCACTACAATCAGTTACCAAGGAAAATCTACCATTTAACTTAGGGTAACACAGAAGGGTTTCTTCACTAAGCATAGTCTTAATCTTTTGGAAGGCAGACATGGATTCAGTGGACCAAACAAGCGGGCGACGGTTGGAAGGGTTCTTACACAACATAGAATTAAGATGGCGCAAAGTATCAGCAGCATGAGGAATAAACCATCTATAAAAATTTACCATACCTAGAAAACGTCTCAATTCAGACACGGTCTTTGGCAATGGAAAAGCTCTAATGGCAACGACACGGTCAGCAATGGCAGTCATACCGTCCTTGGTAATGTGATGACCAAGAAATTGCAATTCAGAAGCACCAGGAATACTTTTCTTAGTGTTAATGAGCAAACCATATTCGGACAAACGTTGAAAAACTATTTTTAAATGTTTCTCATGTTCTTCCGGCGAATAACTAGCTACCAACAAATCGTCGACAAACGCAAATCAAAACTCCTCCAAACCATGGACGACTTGACTAATAAAACGTGAAAAAGTCTGCGCAGCATTACAGAGACCAAAACTCATGCGTTTATAAGCAAAGGCGCCAAAAGGGGTCGTGATAGTAGTCTTTGCAACAGACGACTTATCCATAGGTATCTGATGGTAAGCACGCTCGAGGTCTAGTTTACTAAAAATCGTGCGACCATGCAGAATGTTAGCAAAATCACGCAAAAATGGAAGGGGATACGAATCTGAGACGGTCATCTGGTTTAACCTACGGTAATCTCCGACACAACGATAAGAATTATCAGACTTTTTGACCATATGAAGCGGCGAACACCATGGACTATCACTGGGGACAACAATTCCTAACTCTTGTAGTTTAGAAAACTCTTTCCTAGACTTGACTAATAAAACGTGAAAAAGTCTGCGCAGCATTACAGAGACCAAAACTCATGCGTTTATAAGCAAAGGCGCCAAAAGGGGTCGTGATAGTAGTCTTTGCAACAGACGACTTATCCATAGGTATCTGATGGTAAGCACGCTCGAGGTCTAGTTTACTAAAAATCGTGCGACCATGCAGAATGTTAGCAAAATCACGCAAAAATGGAAGGGGATACGAATCTGAGACGGTCATCTGGTTTAACCTACGGTAATCTCCGACACAACGATAAGAATTATCAGACTTTTTGACCATATGAAGCGGCGAACACCATGGACTATCACTGGGGACAACAATTCCTAACTCTTGTAGTTTAGAAAACTCTTTCCTTGCTAGGAAAAAGAGGACGAGGTCGACAAGAAACAGGATGACCACGTGTAACAATCTGATGAGTGACATTATGTTTAATGGGGACGTGACGGGAAAATGGAGAAGTTAAATCCGGGAATTTAGCCAAAATGTTGTTATAACGGTCATCACCTTTACAAACGGAAGTCTGTTCAACACGAAAAACTATGGGATCAGTCGAACCGTTATTATCCTGTGGAGGACGAGGAGAATTGGTTTTCTTACACTTGTCACCTTACAAACACCTCGAAACCTTTTGCGCCTATTGCGCTTACTGCGCTTAGTAGTAGAAGACTTATCATGGACATTATTCCGGATAACCAAACGTTTACCAAATACGTCAATCGAAATACGATAATGACCAAAGAAATCTGCACCTAGAATTGCGTGTTTCACATCACAAATCTGAAAAGTCCAAACTAACGAACGACCTAAACCAATGTCCAAAACTAGGTCAATTTTACCAAAAGAATAAAAAGTTTTGCCAGAAACACCTTGTAACCGCATAGACTTATAATTAAATGAACGAGGGGCATACCACAAGGGAATAATGCTAACTGCACTACCCGAGTCGCAGAGAAACGACAAATTAAGATTTTTATCAAGGACGGTGAAAGTAGAAGGCACGTGAGAGTCAGTCCTATTATTAGCACGCTTCACCGAACACGTGAAGGACCTACCCCGTTTTTTGAACGGTCATTCCAATTACAAGGCTGGACACAACTATAGGCACTTGCCCCAAACCTGGCGTGATAATAACACAATTCAGACGGGTTATGATGGTTATGAGTAGGTCGAAACCGGGGACGGAAAGACTGGCGGATTAAACCGTGGCTGTGCAGCGTTACCAGGAGGACGAGAATTAAACCTAGCACGAGGCGTAAAAGAAGCAAACGGTCGAACAGAACGATATCGAGGTTGACTACTTGAAAATTAATGCGGGGATGATAAGCGTTATACTCCGGGTAAGCAGAAAAATCGATATTATCGTGGGAAATCGGATTTTTACGTGTCAATAACTCGTCAGTTAAACGTTGCAAACGGCGCTCAAAATTATCATTAACAAGCATCTGCGAGGTAACGGTATTAGGAGAAGGATCTGCTGTGGCATTACTGGATTGGCCGACAAATGAATTTGGGGCTTGTAACATCATTATGTCATCGGCTTTGGAAGCCAGGGTTTCAAGGTCTGATTGTGAATATTCTAACCCAAGAGTGCGTCTAACATCATCAGGCAAACATTCGACAAACAATTTCTTTAAGAGACTTTCAGCCACGACGCCGTACTCGCCGTGACTGCTCAACAACGACTTCATTTCGCTCAACAATTCGCTCGGACGGCGATTATTTAACCTAGTCTCGTGTAACAATTTGTTGAAACTCTGTACCTCATTAAATTCATATAATTTTAACAATGCCATTTTAAGAGCAGTATAAGGTTTATCAACGTCACGGTGCATAATAAAATGCCCAACTCGGCTTACCTGTTTGGGACCTAGGGCTGAAATGGTATGCGTGAAACGTACATGCTCACTCTGGACGTTATTGCAGTCAAAAATAGTCTCAACGGTACTCAACCATAAGCGGACAGACGAAGGCCAAAAAGGGGGCAATCTAGTTTTAAGCTCGATAAGCGAATTGTTTCCAGCAGCCAGTGCACCATTGCTCACACTAGTCATTTAGGTGCTTTGGCTCGCAAAATCGGGGGAGTTAACTTGTACCCGCGAAGGTTGTTCAGGCGCGTAGCTACCCACCGTTTTAGGCTTATCGACAGGCGCGTTCCCAAAAGACCCACTGTTCGCGAAAACGTCATCACGAAAAGGGTTAGTAGCGCTAGGAGCGTTAGTTGTAAAACGCTCAGGGACATACGGCGTAGATTGTTTAAAAGATCTACCCTTTGGTCGTTTTAAAAATGACAAAATTTGGGCCATAATGAATAAAAATAAGAAAAAGTAATTAAAAAAATAAATAAGGGTAAATAAAAATAAGGAACGTCACCGTTGTTCTGTCGTCGGAAGGTCGTGCTCAAAGGTCACCAATTGTTGGGGGGGCGTTATTGCGTGGCTCAACGGTTTTGACTCGTTTATTGACGAACAACGATGACTGAAAACAGGCCACGAGAATACGTTTACCAAAAGTTTAATCCAAATGCGTAGTGTCCAATATTTGGGCAACTCTTTTATAACAAAAACACACACAGTAAAAAGATAGTAAAACGCCCAGATAATTTGACCCTGGGGCATGCAACGCCAGTAAATATTAGAAAACAGACATAAAAAGAATCGGGAGTGTTTTATCTACGCTTTGATGATACTGTAATTGTCTCCTTTTGAGCCTACACAAAGAAGACGTAAAATTTATACGATTGCCAGAATGTTGTACACGGAAAACCGGTTATTAGAAGGACGTTAGTTGCACACACTCGATTTTGAGACTTCAGTATATTTTGTAAAGGCATTAAATTAAAGATTAATCTATACTGCTTTCCCACATCAACCGCTACAATACCTATTTAATTATTTAATGCAATTCCCTACCTATTCCATAATTATTTAATATCATAATCTACCTCCTTCACAATTATTTAATATCATAATCTACCTCCTTCACATTTATTTAATATCATAATCTACCTCTTTCACAATTATTTAATATCATAATCTACCTCCTTCACAATTATTTATTGTCATAATCTACCTCCTTCACAATTATTTAATATCATATTCTACCTCCTTCACAATTATTTAATATCATAACCATTCTAAACATTTTGTGTACTTATATTTTACCTCATTTTTGTGTGTACTTGTACTTATTTTGTGTACCTATATTTTTACCTCATTTGTGTGAACTTGTGTACTAATTCCTTCCTAATGTATTAGTGTACTGTTTATTCTTTTCTGTAAGGAATTGCAGCAAAGTTAATGGAGATGTTTTTGTCAAATCAAGATTGTAATAGCAATTTATGTTAATGTTACACACCAATAATGTAACATTTTTGTAATCAGCAATGTCATCTATTGTTTAACTTTGATGCAATTGCTTTTATAATTCTTCTTACTATTATACATACTCAAAGTGTGCACCTGATACGGTTCTTTTTTGAACCTCTGGTGGAATTTCTTTTCGGGGGTTTTGTTTTTCCACCATGTGTTTAGAGCGGCTCCCCCCATTGCACAGGTCGTGTCTTTACGCGCACTTTCATTGATTAATTAAAGAAAACTATGTTAGAATGTACATTTGGTGTTTGCTTGAAGTAAATTGAAGAAATATATACTACAGAATGGTTTAATAATTCCACAAAGAGTCAAGTGGAATGTGCATATGCTTGGTTGGTCATTGAGAATCATAAATGTCACGAAAATCGATTATTGGGTTAATCCCCTATAAGGAGAAAATCGCATAATAATATATTTTATTTAAGTTTTTCATAATTTTTGGATACAGAAGGCCAGTAAATACTTTATAACATTAAAATTAAATAGGGAATCTTGAAAATATTGCCAAACCGGCTTCTTTGAAAGTTGTACGTTTGTAATTGGGCACGTCTTTTACAATGCCCTTATTTGGCATAATTTTGGTCAGGAATCTTGGGACATTTGCGCAGGGGCGAACCTCGAACAATGCGGGGGATCCTTGCGTGCTCCCCTACGGTCTTCTTTGTTGCCGAGACAACCGTCGGCAGAGCTCCTTCCGGGGCTCTCGACCTTTTGGGGCACTCGCCAAAGAGGTGCCCCACTTCCCCGCATCCTCTGCAGGTCTTCGGCTGCCCTGGCTAGCTCACCCAGAGCAGGCAGCCCTTCACCCGGATGTAGCTCGGGATATGATGGCTTTGTAGGTCGGTGGTGTTGAGCTGGTAGGCTCGGACACAGGTTTTTACCCCATTTTTTTACCGCTGGTATTCGCGACCTTCGTAGAATGAGGTTTGGCAAATTGCTGGAGAACCTCCATGATATCCTGGTTCTCCAGCGGTGAAGGTATTCTACCGACCTTCACCCAGGTTTGTGCCGTGTGGTACAGCATGGCATGTACCCCGTTTTTCCTCTGGAGCAGGTCTAATAACTCCAGGGCGGTTATCCTGCTCGTGCAGGTGATGTCCACTGTCGCCTGTCCAATCCTGGTGACAGTATCCAATTTTCTTGTTGGGAATTTCAGATCTTTAAATAAGTCCCATACCTTCTCCATTGAGAAGGGAGCCTTTCCTACAAGGGTTGCCTTGATGCAGCAAGGTCTTACCAGTCCCTTGTTGGAGTCTACCTTTGGTCTACTTGGTAGACTCACTTTTGCGGCAGCCCCCGCGTACGACAGGGCTGCCTTTGGTTTTACTGCAGCCGTTTCTGTAGCCCGGGCTACAGACTGCGCTGCAGTCTTAGTTCTCATAATGTCCGGTTCGCGATTTATACTATATAGGCCTAGGTTTTACTTTTAATTTAAGTTTAACAAAATTAAAGAGGTTAAGGATAGATACACAAAAACACTTAGAAAACCCTGTTACAGAGTTAACAGCTTCCCAAAACTTAGACTGCGAACAAGCGGCCACACCCTGACCACCTGACAGAGACTAGCCGTTTGATTGGCTCTCTAGTCAGGTACCCGGATGTACCGCGAGCTTCCAGCCTATGACGCGTCCACCTTTGTGGATCTTTGTGTCCTTGATCTAAAGGTAGCTGTTCTAACTTTGTAACTTGTTAACTTGAGTAAACTTTTGACTTCTTAAAGTGCTGTCTGCTTGGTACGTGCCAGAACTGCTGCTAAACTTTGAATGTGCTTCTTACCTCGACGGGGGTCGGTTCTTATACACAACGAGCGGCGATCTAATTGGATAAGGCCTGACAACCAATCAGGAGCCTAGGTGCGCGGCACAGTTCTAGCCATCGTTGTAATCGGGCGACGGCTAAAATTTTCAGACTTCGAACGTCGCAAATTCCGCGCGTCGCCAACGGCCGAAGTAGCAAGCAGAATTTCTCTTTGTACAAAAATGGGTGGCCCTGAAAAGGGCCGGTCGAAATTGTGGGTGGTTTCATTCTAGCCGCCGAAACCGTATAGAGTACGTCCTTGCCTCTTGAGAGCATAGACGACGTCGAGGGCGGTGACGGTCTTGCGCTTGGCGTAGGTGACAGCATCACGGATCACGTTCTCCAAGAACACTTTAAGGACGCCCCTGTCTCTTCGTAGATGAGACCAGAAATGAGACCAGATTGTCTCTTCGTAGATGAGACCAGAAATTCGCGTGACGCCTCCACGAGCCAACCTTCGAATCGCAGGCTTGGTTATGCCTTGGATGTTATCTCGCAGCACTTTGCGATGGCGCTTCGCTCCTCCCTTTCCTAAACCCTTGCCTCCTTTTCCTTGTCTGGACATTATTTCTTTGACAGTACAGCTTTTCTACAGAACAACGAGATGTTTGTGCAAGGAAAAACTCCTTCTGGGAAATTTTTAGAAAGTATGGAGTTTAAAGAGAACAGTCTGCAGTATCCTTCAGAAGACTTTCAGAAACTAGTTTGTCGGGTGTACTATTTGCACAACCAGGAAACATAAGGTTCGCCAAGAAATGTAGACTTCACCAGATTTTTAGCAACTGTGAAAGAAGATGCAGTATGTAAGTCATACTTACAGACCATCAAAGGCAACAGAAAGCGAGGACACTGAAATGCAGAAAATTGGAATACATTGTTAGCTTGTTGGTAAAGGTACTTGGACAAAATTTTGCAAAATTTTCCCTAAACAAATATTGCCTGAAATCAAGACCACTTGCACTGCGTAAAGAGTAAAAAAATGAGGTTACCGAGCCTATATTTGAGGAGTGCTATGTTCGTGTTTTATTTATACAGCAAAATTGTGTTGTTTGGTTATATTTGTAAGTCTTTTAACACATCTTGGTAGTGGTTCCTCAGACAGTTTTTCCATGCATTTTTATTTCCAAATGTGGTATTATTAGCTGCTTTATCTTTTTAATCGGCTGTCTTGTGTGTCAGGGCAGAAATACCATACCCAACTTGTGCCACATTAGGATTATTGTTATGCCTCATGTAGGCTCTCAATACAGAACATTATGAACTTTAAATTCACTGAGGGTTGGAACTATTTAAGTTTAAGTTACCAAATTTCCAAACGTTGCTTCCAGCGCATCCTGGGTGAGCACTTTTAAACATTCATAGCGTTGGCTTCCTAGTAGCCGCTTTGCTGGTGAAACCATATTAAGTTGTTGTAAACAACAAGTGAGCACTTTTAAACATTCATAGCGTTGGCTTCCTAGTAGCCGCTTTGCTGGTGAAACCATATTAAGTTGTTGTAAACAACAAACCATCAATGTGGCTTTTGGGCATTATTCTTTTTTTTCTCCTGGCTGGTTCTGATCCACTTCAATCTAGATAGTAGAGTAGGACGAAGTAAGACGAAGTAGTAAGACGAAGAAGACGAAGTCGCTATCTATCGTCCAGTGGTGTCTGCAAAAAAAAACAAAAAAAAACAAGTGAGACGAAGTCGCCATCTATCGTCCAGTGGTGTCTGCAAAACAAATACACAAGGCAGCAAGCGCACTGTACGTGATGGCAGACGTGGTGCTGCGTGGATGCACAACAGTACTGGTGGGTGAGTTATTATTGATAATCGCTAGCACTCTTCGATATGATTATATTTTAGGGGCACCAACTATAGCAGACCAGAAATAAGCCAAGGAAAACTATAGGGCAACAGACTATTACAACGATAAGCTATAAAACAACAGACCAAAAGAAAACACCTCCTTATTGATTGAAAAAAAAAAGAACTAGATTGAGCAGTCTGGTTGAAGATAATGATAAGATTAAGGTTGGTATGGGGGTTTTTGTCAATAACAGAATTTAGACTAATCAGATAACAGTTTTAATTTTATGATTTTAGGTTGTTGAAAAATTTACTTTTATAAGAAAAACAAAAATGGTGGTTCAGCAAGGCAATTTGGCCGGATTTTAATTTGAATAATTTGGTTTAAGGGGCAATAAAGGGATAAAATAAAGACGGGTTTTAGGTAATTAAGCCAAACTGAACCGGAAATTTGATAGAGGAAAAAGATCCGGGTTCCAATTATTTCTGAGGGGGTGACCGGGGTTTAGGTGGTGGAGGGTTATCTATTTTTTTTTATAGGGGGGTGCCAATTTAAGTGCTAGCGGGGCGGAAAAATTAGTAAAATACTATAAAATTTTAAAATTGTAGAAACAGTATTTGGGTAATATAGAAACCCGGCCGGGGACTCACTTTCTGTTTGTAGTTGAGATAGTAATTTGGTTCTGTAATCCAATTGGTTGTTGTAGATCAGGTTATTGTCCAGTAGTAATCCAATAGTAATCCAGTATTCCAACTTTAGTGTTACAGATTTTAGTTAAAGTCCTAAAGTCCCCGGCGCGGGTTTTTCGGCTTCAGCAGCCTCCCTATCGTGCTCAGCGCACACTCCCTAACGTGCCAATCAGCGGCAGACAGCCAGCACAAGGCCCACAGCGGGCAATGCCTAGCTCTTCCTAGCAGTGGGGGTGCACTCGTCTGGCTGTGGTCCCTTGGAGTGCTGGTGGTGCCACTGTCTGCCGCTTGGAGTCGGAGGGAGGTGCGCAGGTGGTGAAGAGTCGACGGGAGGCTGCGATACCTCTGTAGGTCCTCCGGATCACTTATTCGAGATAAGCGGTTTAAATGCGTTTGCTCTTTGGTGCACCGCGCCCCGGTGGAACTGGGCTATACCAGACACACGGGATAATTTGAATTGATCGAAGTCACATGAATTCTCCAACGGCGTTTTGCTCTTGGTGCTCCTTATCTTACTTCCTCTTCTCTTTTTTTGCCACCCTCTCCCCCCAAAAATATATTTTTTTTATATATTTTTTAATTTCGAACAATAACTCGAAAAATAACAACTGTAACAGCAAGAGGTGCAACAACAATTGATAGAAAAAATCAAACAGCCGTCGGGAATTGTTGTTTTTCTTGCTTTATTAGTAAAAGTACAAAACCAAATTTTGGGTGGGGCCTAAAATAAGGGTAAAATATGGAACGCTTCACGATTTTGCGTGTCATCCTTGCGTGGCAGCCAAGCCAATCTTCTCTGTACAGTTCCAATTATGGAATTCATTGTGTGATGTAGGTGGCTTGGATGCTTAAGAATTGTCACGGGAAATGTTAAACTTCCCATTTAAGGGCAACCTTCGTTGTTTAAACGTATTACCTTTCATGGGTTGCCTAGGGTCCCAACAAGTTTGGCCGGACGTATACTTAACGAATTTAATTAAGCACTGTTTGACTTCCTTGATGCCAGCGCCATCTTCTCTGTAGTTTTCCAATATTGGTACGAGTAAACTAGAGCCCCACTCTTCACGTCTCGTGTCATGCGATCGGGGATGTTAACTTTTCTTCTCAAGGGCCACTTTAACATTAGGAATTGTCACTCATTCGTTTAACAAACGAACTAGATTATAGCGCTTAAATTCCCCAGTAAACGAAGATTGTTTTTCGACTCCAAGTGAACATGTCCGACATGTTCGGGCATTCTATTTGAATAAGGTAAGAATATAGGCCGAGGCTCAAACTATATTTTATATCGCTGTTCTCGGTCTTTTTCTCAGTTCTCAGTCACAAACCCTAACCCCATGCACAGTCGCTATCACTAACCGCGATTCCCCGACGTCACCACCTACCCCTAGCTCCTCCCAATTCCTGTAACCCCTAACTTACAAAATTCCTAAAAGTTGTACATAAATCTATTTTCTGTACATACCGCTTCTTTCTACTGGAAAGTTACACAAGTTTGACTACTTTTTGGACATTTATTCGGGACTGTTTTCTTTTGCAAATTTTACTCTTCGAAACTGTAAGGCGGGGGATGAACCTTGCATATATACGGAGAATGTGCTTATTTATTTATTTATTTATTGGTTTGTTGTTATTCCACCAGAGTGGAATGTGGGCCGAACCTGGAGGTACTGCAATACCAGGACAACCCGTGAGCAGGGTGGAGCAAGCTCCAGCACCATGCCCTATGTTCAAAAATCCGATTAATACATAGAGGAAACGAATCGTTTCCGTCCCAGGGGTTCATCTTTTATTAATGCATCCACGCACTCACCACGACGCGGATAAAATGCAATAAATAAAATTGGCCATCACGTACAAGTGCGCTGAAAACCAGCCTCCGGTACCCGGAGGTACCGGGTGATAAGTGCCTGCTGCCTGTGCCTGTTTTTTAGACGGTCGTCCACTGGGCCGACAGAGGGAACCCCCCTGCGCCACGACATTGCAGTTGGGCGGCAATATGAATAAAGACTAATAAAAGGAAAGAAAAAATAAAATAGTGTGTTGGTAGTAATAGGGGGGCTGGCCCGGTCCATGACAAAGAAGGGGGACCGGGCGTCTGGGGACTTCGTCTTAAGGTTGCACTACTTATTGGGCCGAATTAAGAATAAAATGATATGGAATTACCGGAAGGACAGGAGGGGATGGGGAAAAGACCAACTTGGCAAAACGGGGTATTAAACTATATGACAATTTGGGAGGGGTAATCCGAAAAAATAATTGACTAAAAAAAATGTTTCATTGGGTGTGACCAGGGTGGATGATGGGGATTTGGAGATTTTAAGCCGAATGGTTTTATATATGAAAAAAAAACGGATTACCCAAAAAAATATATATATAATGCAAAGCCGGCGAAATAAAGCCAACTTCAACGGCCAAGCTGGTCATAGTTCAGTAACAGAGAGGCGGTAAAAATGACGAGTTCGAGTCGACGGCAACGCACTTTTACAGGCAATGGGGAAAAATTTGGACCAAGGGGCGAATTAAGTTGAAAAGGGCTTTCACGGCGGCAAAGGGGCGCCACTGATACCCCGCGACAATTAAAACAATGTTATAATTTTATAAAAGTATGTCTGGTCATCCGTGCAAGTCTCAGCGAGCGGCATAAAAGTTAAAAAGTTGTAATTACAAAAAGTGGGATAGTGCAAGGAAGTATATAAAAATAGTGTTGTGTATATAAAATATATTACAAAAATATAAAATCTGTGGAAAAGAAATACAAAAAACACAACACGTAAAAAAGTTGGGTGCACTAATTTAAAATTTTAAAATTGAATCTAAGAGGGGCCGCTCGCTTTGTTGTAGTGGTTGGGGAACCGAAGAATTTAAAATGTTTTTGTGTGTGGTGGCGGAGGCACGTGATGGGCCCCGCCATATCCGAAACAATTGGTAGTACGCCCCGGCCTGACTATTTATTTGTGGCCGAGGCTAGGCGGGGCAGCGTGCAGAATAGATCAGTTCATGGCCCCGTCCCTGTATTAGTGAAAATATTTACTCACAAAAAACACGGTGCGTAGGGACGGGGCGGTAGTTCGGGGCATCGTTGGGCTCCCTCCTCTTCCATTTGGTGAGTGCGCCCCCGCCAACTTGCAGTATCCGTGAATCGGTTCCCCTTAAGTGCCCTCGGAGCACGGATGACTGGGAGATCAGTGGCGTCGCCAGGCGGTCGTTAAATTTGGAGTGCGTTGCCGTTGGGGATCGACTCAAGAAGAACTCGTCAAATCGTGAAGCGGTGTAGAGCTCACGATCTCGCCTACTCTGCCGGGACTGCAGCTCGCCAAGAACACCAGATCTTTTGGCTACCCTTGATGGCAAGCACCGCCAGTTTCCTGACGAGCTTAGAGCGAGCAAAACCGGTTATTCCCAAAGCCCGGAGGGAGGTGGACAGACCCTCCGCGAGGCTCCCCAAGGAGCCCACGACTATCGCATGACACTCCACAGGTTTCCCTGTGGAGGCAGCGATATTGCAACAAAGCTTGTCGTACTTTAGGAGCTTCCGTTTTGCCGCCTCATCAAAGTTCGCCTTTTGATCGAACGGGCAAGCCACGTCGACGACCACGACGGAACCGTCATTCCGCCGTGCCACTATGTCAGGCCGCAAGGCCTCACCTGTCGCCGACATGTGCTCGGGGACCGTTCGGTCAACGGATATCTCTTTGAACTGGGTTTTGTCTACCGCGTTCAGAACCTCCTGCAGTACCAAATTATGCCTCCCGAGTATTATGCTCATATTGGGAGGACAATGGTTTAGTACATGCGGGAGGGACTCAACTGACGCACCACAACGTCGGCATAAAATGTCCGGGTGTTGGTCCCTGCTATAAATAGCTCGTGAAACCCTGGTGGGTAACAGGTTCAAGCGCGCCCTCAATGCAAAGAAGTATGTATGAGGTTCCATAACCGACGGCTGCTTCACCCAGCGGTTCGCATCGGCATAAGCCATATGCGCTGCAGCGGTCTTCCCCTGGTTGGGGTGCTGCATCCACTGCTCCTTCCACTGCTGATTAGAGCAATCGTGGAAGGATTTGATGAGCTTCCGTCGGTCTCGGGAGGTAATCACAGAATTACGCACCCGCACAGTGATGCCGTTTTCCGGGCAAACGCGCCACACAGCACCTAACTGCCTGCTGGCACACCGGACGCGAGTCCACAGACCAGAAGGCAGGTTAGCGCCGGGTTTGCGAGTGCTATTCCCGTTGACGTCATCACCAGATAGATAACGCGCCCAGTCCGAAGGACCTGCTTCAGTGAGGCCGCCAAATTTAGCGGCGTAGAGCTTCACGCGCGCCGAAGCCGTCGCGGACACCGTGCCGTCGGGTGACGTTAACATCTTGAACCCCTTTGCGATCGTCAGTATGCTGCTCTCACTGCATACCGACGGGACACCCAGACCACCCATGTCAGTCGGTGTATGAAACACAGCCTGACACGAGGGCTTGGTCAAGCGAAACGCCACCCTAAGGCACTCGCGCACGCGACGGTCGAGCGCGATCAGCTCAGACCGCGCAATCGGACGAACCCTCAGATGAAAGCTGAGACTTGGCAGCAGAAACCGTTTCAGAGCGATCAGCTTCTGGTGTGGTGTGAGGAACGATGTAAACAACCGTTGGAGCCTTGCACGGAAGTCCTTGATCAGCTGGGATCCGGTGCGGGGAACACTCATGGCGCCAGTCATGGCGCCAAGGTATTTATAGTGTTCACCGGGCCGCAACAGGGGGATCTCCACTCCGTTAAGGAGCAGAGGATCCTCCAGTGCGACCCTCCTCCCTCCCCGCAACGTCCTCCAACCGATCCGGCCACACTTCCGTTGATTGAATGCAAGGCCTGCCCAACGGCCGAATTCCTCACACACACCCAGCTGACGTAGCATCTGATCACGATTTTCCGTGACTACCACCAAATCGTCAGCGTAGGCCAGGACTTGAGTGAGCTTACCACCTAAGCAAGCCATCCGGTAGCCATCATTCCCGGCACTGAGCCCTGATATTAGCACCTCCATTACCAGGTTGAAAAGAATGCCAGACAGGGGACAGCCCTGCCTGACACCTCGATCACAGGGTATATCACCGGTCTCACCAGCCGAAGATCTAACACGGCAGGTCGCACCGGTGTAAACATCCCTCACGAGTTCAACCAAGTAATGGGGAGCATCGAAGTGCCGAAGAACTTCGAGCAAGCATTCATGCCGGACGCTTCCGAACGCATTCCGAACGTCAAGGAAGACGGCAAGAAGATTCTTGCGCCTCAGCTTGGCGTCGGAAAGGACGGTATCCAACATGAAGACGTGCTCGAACACACCCTCAACTGGCATGAACCCTTTCTGGGGCGCCGAGAGCACCCCGCCCTCTTTCGCCCAAGTCTGAATACGTCTGGCGATCACAGCCGCGTACAATTTGTACAAGGTGCGGCAGATGCTGATCGGTCTCCAGTTTCCCACGTCCTGAACGTCCCCCTGAGCATCTTTGCAGAGCAGGGTGACGCTACAAGTCCGCCACGCGCCCGGAATACGACCGTGCCTCCTAACGATTTCGAAAAGGCGCGACAACAATCGACCACTAGGATCGAGGCCCTTCCAAAATCGATAAGAGAGGCCATCCGAGCCCGGAGCGGACTGAACGTTTAGGCCACTGAGGACCGCCTCAACCTCCTCACTGGTGATGGCGACATCCGCTTCAGCTTGGGTTACTAGGGACGGGGACGCGTCGGCCGCGTACCGTCTGTGGGCCATCCAGCCGGGCATGGATACTTGCCGGACTTCTGCGGGCCAAAAAAGCCTGAAGAAGGCAGGGTGGGGGATAGCGGCCGCAGTTCTCCGGAAGACAGTTTGTCTAACAAGTCAGACAAGTGCGCCTCCACGGAGCTTACGGATGCTGGGGAGTTAGGACTGGGGGAGCTCGAGCGAATGGAAGGGGGGGCGCTGCGGTCCTCACAGGAAATCATTGGACCAGCGACTGGTGGAGAAAGGCAAAGCGTAAGGGGGGCTGGTATGGGTCGAAGGGACGACCTTTCCAGGATCGGGGAAGACCCCCGCGAGCCGGAACTCGCAGAGGAATTCAAGGGGAGTCCTCGCCGGCGATTTCGATCGAGGATGGGGGACGAGTCGCTCTCGGACACAGCCTCGAACGACCCGGTGTAAGGGGCAGTGACGGAGGATGTTCCGGTTACGCCAGAACATCCTGAGGGGGTAGGAGAAGTAAGATCTATAAAAATTAACGGGGGGGGGGTGATGAAAAAGGTGACTTCACAGCCGCCGCGTAAGAAAGAGGGAATGGGGACTCGAGCTTTACAGGCCGTAGGGACGAGGGTGCTACTTTGGGGGGAGGAGCTTGGAGAGGAGAGTTGGAAGGGAGCAGGTTTGAAGGGGAGGTTGTTAAGGAAGTAGAGGGTAGATTAGCAGGTGGAGTGGGCGAAATGCGCCCACCCTTAGATGAAGAGAGTGGTCGCTTCCCTTGGCAAGATGCCCAGTGACCCTTTGCCAATTGGAGGGTTTCCGCAGTGGCAACGGGCTCTGAGCACCTGCCGCAACTGAGCTGGAACATGACTCTGGCCTTGTGAGCCGTCGCCATGTGCCGTTTCAGCTGCTGCACGCTTGAAAGAGGTTTATTTAAGATCGTGAGGGAGCACGACCACAAAGGGCAAAGTAGTTGGTTGGGGGGGAGAGGGCATGAATATGTTAGGGCCTTATTAATAATTGTAAATTTCCGGTTTTTTAATTTATAGGGTGTGCCAGAGAAAGCGGCAATTGGAGGGGTGTCATACTCCGAGTGGACATTATTAAAATGGTGCCGTGCCTTACACAAAAGAGCCCACCTGGTACCGCATGCAGGGCAGCAGAATCGACCCTTGTTGCCTTCCTGAACAGCGCCCACGCCTTTGCATGTTTTGAAGTGTTTGGATATGTGGTGTTGTGTGAGACCGGTGGTGGAGAAACTACATTGACTGCATGTATATGTTATTGTGAGATTTTTAGTGGTTATGTGTTCGAATTGAGGTGTGTGATGCTTTTTTAAGTGCTTTGTGATTGTGGCAACTGTGGGGTGTATGCTAGGGCAATGGGCAACTGGGCATTCCAGCAACAAGTCTCCTTTTCCGTGGTAGACGCAACGCACCTCGGTCTGAACATTCCCCGATGAAACGGAGGAAGACGAAGTCGCCATCTATCGTCCAGTGGTGTCTGCAAAACAAAACACAAGGCAGCAAGCGCACTGTACGTGATGGCAGACGTGGTGCTGCGTGGATGCACAGCAGTACTGGTGGGTGAGTTAATAATGGAAATCGCTAGCACTCTTTGGTATGATAATATTTTAGAGGCACCAACTATAGTAGACCAGAATTACGCCAAGGAAAACTATAGGGCAACAGACTATTATAACGGTAAACTATAAAACAACAGACCAAAAAAAACACCTCCTTATTGATTGAGAAAAAAAAAGAACTAGATTGAGCAGTCTGGGTGAAGATAATGATAAGATTAAGGTTGGTATGGAAGTTTTGTCAATAACAGAATTTAGACTAATCAGATAACAGTTTTAATTTTATGATTTTGGGTTGTTGAAAAATTTAGTTTTATAAGAAAAACAAAAATGGTGGTGGTTCAGCAAGGCAATTTGGCCGGATTTCAATTTGAATAATTTGGTTTAAGGGGCAATAAAGGGATAAAATAAAGACGGGTTTTAGGTAATTAAGCCAAACTGAACCGGAAATTTGATAGAGGGAAAAGGTCCGGGTTCCAATTAGTTTTGAGGGGGTGACCGGGGTTTAGGTGGTGGAGGGTTATCTATTTTTTTTTTTATTATTAGGGGGGGTGCCAATTTAAGTGCTAGCGGGGCGGAAAAATTAATAAAATACTATAAAATTTTTAAAATTGTAAAAGCAGTAATATAGAAACCCGGCCGGGGACTCACTTTTTGTTTGTAGTTGAGATTGTAATTTGGTTCTGTAATCCAATTGGTTGTTGTAGATCAGGTTATTGTCCAGTGGTAATCCAATAGTATTAGTGTTGCAGATTTTAGTTTAAAGTCCTAAAGTCCCCGGCACGGGTTGTTCGGCTTCAGCAGCCTCCCTATCGTGCTCAGCGCACACTCCCTAACGTGCCAATCAGCGGCAGACAGCCAGCACAAGGCCCACAGCGGGCAATGCCTAGCTCTTCCTAGCAGTGGGGGGTGCACTCTTCTAGCTGTGGACCCTTGGAGTGCTGGTGGTGCCACTGTCTGCCGCTTGGAGTCGGAGGGAGGTGCGCAGGTGGTGGAGAGTCGACGGAAGGCTGCAGGTGTAGTTGGTCGCCAAGATCTTGTTGTAGTGGGTTCTTTGTAGAGGTTGATCGCTTCGTTTTCGAATCTAAAAAAATATCTCAGGGTTCTGAAAAGAACCGTTTTTTTCTTTTTGTTTGAAGAAGAACCCACACTTGATCTTTTTTTTTTTTTTTTTTTTTTGATCTTTTTTTTTTTTCTTATTAAAAACAAGGACACATTTCCTGTTAGAAACACAGTACGCAGTAAAACATTCAAACAAGGATATAAAATTGCAGAATGAAATGAATACGGGATTCTTTTGCATGAACATATTATCAGCTAACGGAAAGAAATGATGCATTTTTGGGAGGAGGGAAAAGGGATTATTCTTCTTGTAGAGAAAATAATCAAATTTAAACAAAAAACGCTTGTTTATATTTTGTCACATGTTTCATAAACCATCGAATAAATTTGCTTGTACTCATACAACGAAAATGGCGAATATAATTGGTACATGACAGGTAAAAGTAAATGAGTGGTGACCTGTACATTTAAGCCTTTTCTATAGTTTTTCTAGGTTAGTTATTTTAAGAGTATTTTCGGTATTTCCAGCACCAAATTTTTGAGACAATCCCATGACCGCTGTTTTAAATTTGGTTTTAACTATCCATAACCTATGTTTTATAAATTCCTTGTTGTTCCAAGTGTAAGCATTGTCGTGATCCAATTTTTGTTTGCTCTCGAGAATTACTATTTTTGCCATTGAGATGAGCTTTAGGAATCCAATATTGTCAATTTGTTTACCGTTGGGAATATTATACATTAGTAGTTGATTGGTTATTTCACATTTATAATTAAAAATTTTATTAGCATAATTGCAAACTTGATTGAAGAATTTATTGGTGATCGCGCATTCTTGCATTATGTGGGATATATTGTCCACAGGCATCTGGCAAAATTTACAATTTGTAATTTGAATTTGCCCTTTATAATAATTTGATGAAAATTTTTTGTAAAAATCTCCAAATAGATAAGCTTTATTTGCAATCTTGTAGTGCATGTCTCTTTCTATGTTGCTGATGAATGGCTTAACGCTCTTAGTCACACAATTTATTTTTTCCCAAGGTATTATTTCCCCATTTATTTTTATTTTATTTTCAACACCGGACATTCCTTGTAGCGTAGTATAAATAGGTTTTAGTTTCGAACTTTCCCAGGTGAAGTTTTCTTTGTGGAGTGTTAGGAATTGTATTCTTATTGTATTGTAGAGTGGTGTGGGGTGTGTTGTATTGGGAGAGCGGTTGCTGTATAGATTTGGGTTAATCAGTTTCATGGTGGATCCGAATTGGTATCGTGCCCATTCATGCCATGGTTGTTCGATTTTTTCTATTTTGGTGAGTTCGTAGATTCTACATAATTTGGCGCTAATTAGTTTGTTTTTAATATTTATTATTCCTCTACCTCCTTGTTTTTTCCCCAGCTGGAGTTTGTCGCGGCCAATTTTTTCAAATTTGGAGGGAGCCCAAATGAATTTAAAAATGTGTTGGTTTAGAATTTTTACTATTTGTTTTGGTATTTGGATGTGTTTTCCGACGTGAAGCAGTTGGGGTATAATCAGGGTATTGATTAACATTGTTTTACCGTTAAGTGTGAGGTTTCGTTTACTGTGGTTGTTGAGGGTTGTTTGTATTCTTTTTGTTATTTTCTCCCATTGTTTTCCCACTGCGTATTTGAAACTAAAATTTATGCCAAGTATATTTATGTCGTCTTTAATAAAATTTTGCCATCCTATTTTCTGGAAGTTAGATGGATATTCTGTAAGATTGGTTAGGATCTGCGTCTTGTTGTCATTAATTTTTTGGCCAGATGCGTTTTGGTAGTCTAGTAATTCTTTTTTCAATTCCAATAAGTTAGTGTCTTCTCCGGTAATTATGGTTAGATCGTCTGCGTATTGCTCCAACTTTATTTCAATATTATTCAATTTATATCCGGTAATGTTGCGATTTGCATTAATTTTTTTTGTTAATATTTCGGTGCCAATTATAAAGAGTGTCATGCTGAGTGGACAGCCCTGTCGTATTCCACGTTTTATAAGAATTTCGTCTGTAAATGCGCCATTAATTTCAATTTTACTGCTAATGTTATTGTAGAGGATTTTTGTCCAATTGATCAAATATTGCGGGATATGCATACTTTCCAAGATTTTAAAGATGAAGTCGTCCGTGGTCTATGTTATCAAAAGCTTTCTCGTAATCTATGGATATTAGGCTTAATTTTTTATTCAGTAGTTTTGCCGAGTCTAGAGTACTTTGGATATTATAGATCGCTTGGTCGATGGTACGATCTTTTACTCCACATTTTTGATTGCCACTGATTGCTTTGTCTAAAAAGGTTTTGAATCTATTGTTAATTATTTTACTGAGAATTTTGTAGTCCGTATTTAAAAGAGATATGGGACGCCAGTTTCGAATGTCAAGTCTATCGCCTCTTTTATAAATTAATTTTGTAATCGCAATGCGCATTGTTTTTGTCAGTTGTTTTTTTATGTAGATGTTATTGTAGATTTCTGCCAGGTCATAAACAAATAATTTGTCCATTGTTTTATACATTTTCAGTGTTAGACCATCACTGCCGGGAGAGCTATCTTTATTTAGCGATTCAATGGAATTTTTTATTTCGTTTACTGTTATTGGACTGTTCAGCGTTTTAGTTTCCTCTGGGTCAAGAGGGATGGGTTTTATATCCTCTATATATTTGTTTTGGTTTGTGGTAATCGATTTTTTACCCCAAAGGTCATGGTAGAAATTATAGATGTTTGAAATTGTTTGTTCTTTGGTTTCGGATATTATGCCGTCTGTATTTTTTATGTTATTGATTCTATCATTTTTCCTTTGAGTGATTTCATATTTAAAAAATTCTCGTCCCGGATTCTCTTCATTTTCTATCTGGTGTATTCTCGATCTAATAAGTGCCCCTTGATTTATTTTATCTTCATATACGTTGATGTTATTTTCCAGTCTTTCTATTTCTTTAATTATTTCACGGCTATTTCTTCGTTGTTTTAGGATTTGCAGTTCTTCGACGGATTTTCTGTAGCGCAGTTTTTCTTCGTAGTTAATACATGAGGAGTATTCCTGAGTTTCGTTTGTAATTAATTTTTTCCCAAGTTCCCACCATTTAATACTATCCCGAATATAAGTTTTTTGCTGTCTCCAATGTTCCCAGGCAATTAAAATTTTTTCAATGAAATCAACCGAATCTAGAATTGAGTCGTTAATTTTATAGAAAGATTCGCCCCATTTCTTGTTTGAATTTATGTTAATTGTTATGATTGGACAGTTGTTGTGGTCCGAGAAATAGTTTCTAATATGCTCGCATGCCGTTATATTTTTTATTATATTTTTGTTTCCGTATATTCTATCGATTCTGCTGGATGATTTTATTGTGATGCGAGAGTATGCCAGTTCGGTTTTTTTTAGTATGCGAAATATATCTTTTAATTCGTGCGTTTGTTCAATGTTGAGCCATTTTTTTCTATCTATATTTGCTGAATTGTACGTACCCGTTGTGTCAAGTTTGTTCATAACCATATTAAAATCTCCCATTACGATTATGTTGTTGTCCGTGTTGTTGTTTAGTTTGGATTCCAATGTTTCCAATTGTGTTCTCCGAATGTTTCCGTATTTATGTTTGGATCCAGATTGCAAATAAAGGTTGTATATATCTATGTCAAAGCTATTTTTGTAAAGTTTGATTTTTTGGATCCAATTCGTTAGTATTATTTCGTGTGTTATTTCAAATATTTGTATGAGATATTTTTTAATTAACACGAGAGTGCCACAACTAAATTTTCGGGAATCACCAATGTGGGGGGCGTTTATGAAAGCTTTACTTTGGGTACTATTTTCTAAATTCGTAATTATTTCTATTGGTAGTATATGCGTTTCCTGTATTCCAAGAATTGAGATATTATTTTTGTCCATATAGTTTTTAATCATTCCAATTTTATTTTTGATTCCATTTGTGTTAATTGTACCTATTTTAATATAATTTTCCTGTTCGCTCTTAGTTAAGCCCATGGATAATATAGGGTGTCACTTGAAAACAATGCAATATTACATAGAAAATTCATGCAGATTGATATATTTATATATATAATTGGAAAAAGGAAGGAGTGGAAGATTAAGGGTTAAGTGTGGTTGTTGACTTTCCGTTTTTTTGACGGTGTACTGGTCGACTGAAATAACAGCTGCAGACTTCCTGGTGATCTTCTGATCGTTGGTGGGTCTGTATAACGTTCGTGTGCGGGTGTTGACGTTTCCATTTCGGATATGTTTGAATAATAGTGTGTTGGGTTGCTCTCCAAATTGCTATGATATTCCTCTATTATGTTTATGTTTTCTTCGGTTGTGTTTGCTTGTTGGCGGTTTGGAATATTCCGTTCCGGTGTTTCATTTTTTGAGAGATCTGAAAATTCCGGCGATGATTGGTTTTTGCTGTTTTCGTTGATTGGGTTTTTAATTGGTGTTTTGGTCTCAGGTACTTTTGTGATTACTGGTTGTTTACTTTCCAATTCTTTTCTTTTTGGGGTGTGTTGCTTTTTTTTCCGTTGTGGCTTTGGGGTTTTGTTTTGAGCGGACGAGCTTTCGGTCAGGCTTGGGAATATTTCCATGTTTGCCAAGTCAATTCTTGGGTCCTCTGTGGTGAGGAGTGCGTATTTGTTCGAAGTTTTTATTTGAGTTGTTGTTGCCGTTGGGTTGTTTCCTTTGCTTGTGAAAGGCACTGTGTTCCATGGTGTATTGGTTGAATTGGTTGTTGTAGGTTTTGACCGACAGTTTTTGATGATGTGCCCTTCTGCCTTGCAGAAGTTGCAGTAACCTTTCTTGGGACATCTTGTTTGAACATGCCCTCGCTCCTTACAGAAGCGGCAGAGAGGTAGGTGGGACTCACCAGGTCGGGTGACTGTCGCCCATTTACCACAGATTTTAATAATTTTTGGTAAGTTATTAATGTTTAGCTTTTCAAAGGATATGTTGAGCCATCCATTCTTTATGTGTCTAAAGTTTCGATGGTATCCGAACTCCATGTTGTTCACTTTTCCCCATCGGTATTTCTCCAAGAGGTTTGTTATCTTCCTGGCATCGATGTAGCAAGGGACTGGGTGGAGGGTGACTATTTCCAGAGGCGGCTTCGGCAGGTGAGCCGTCACAATCATTTCGTTACCAGCAGCACTGGTGAATTTTACTTGCGAGTTGGAGAAATGATGCAATATTTGGTCAATTTTATGTGCGCTTTCCGCTTTCAGGGTTAATAGGAATGCGACATCTTTGAATGATTCGGTGATGACCCCTTCTACGTGGTTTGAGACGGCTTCCAGGGGACCACCTTCACCGAACAACTCCATGAATGTGGAGACACTGATGTGCTCCACATTCCCTGTTAGTTGAATTACGACGGATCGTCGTACCTCTTCGACCAGCTCAATGACGTTTGTGGTCGCCATTGGATTCAATGTTCTTCAGTTTGTGGGGTTTTAAAAGTTTTTTTTTGTTATTAAAGTCTTTCTTTGAGAGTTCGTGATCTTTACGAGTAAAGATCACGTAGAGGCGCAAGGAAAATACAGTAATAAGAAATAATAATAAATTAGCAGCAAAGAACTAATTATCAGTGTTGCCAAAAATTAAGTCGGGCGTGTGTGGCAACACTAAGAAAAAGGCAATAATTAACAAAGGCGAGGGTAATTATCAGTGTTTCCCAAAAAAAAGACAAAGGGATTAAAGACAGTAAGGCAGGGGAAACACTATAGGCCAAAAATTGGAACGATGGAAATACGAATTTAAACTCGGGCTTAACTAAATTGAGCGTTTACAGGTAAGGCTTAAATGTATGTAGTAAGAAAGCAGGTCACCTGGTCGACGGGCAGAGAAGCAAGATAAACAGCGATGACGATTTGGGAGGTAAGGCACTTCTCCAGCGAACAAGAATACGAGAGTACGTACTTGATCTTAGCGAGAAGAGCCGAGAAGCGATACCTCTGTAGGTTCTCCGGATCACTTATTCGAGATAAGCGGTTTAAATGCGTTTGCTCTTTGGCGCACCGCGCCCCGGTGGAACTGGGCTATACCAGACACACGGGATAATTTGAATTGATCGAAGTCACATGATTTCTCCAACAGCGTTTTGCTCTTGGTCCTCCTTATCCTACCTCCTCTTCTCTATTTTTTGCCACCCTCTCCCCCTCCAAAATAAAAATTTTATATATATTTTTTAAATTCGAACAACTAGAAAAATAACAACCGTAACAGCAAGAGGTGCAACAACAATTGATGGAAAAAATGAAACAGCCCTCGGGAATTGTTGTTTTTCTTGCTTTATTAGTAAAAGTACAAAACCAAATTTTGGGTGCGGCCTAAAATAGGGGTAAAATATGGAACGCTTCACGATTTTGCGTGTCATCCTTGCGCTTGTCGGCAAAGATTTTTCGAGGTCGAATCGTGGTCACTTTGGCCAATCAAAAGGCTCCAAGTGACCACGATTAGTTTTTGGTCGATTTCCCTCGACCAATCAGATTTCAGAAAGTGACCACGATTTTGATCGATGACGTCAGAATTCAGAAATTCAGAAATCAGGTCTTGTCGTCTGCGAGTCGCCAAGTGAAAAGCGTCTGCAAATAACGTTAACACGCGTTTAAACTTAGATTAGCAACTACTTCTAGTCAATAGGCAGTTAATGTGGTGTTTGTTAGTGTAGTCCTTGTTTAGAAAACGTATTTTATTCGATTTCTTACGTGTTAGTTCAGCACTTTAGCAAGTTACAGTTTACCAGATTGTACTTGTGTTTTTAAGTTTATAACTTAAAATGTAAAGCTAGTTTAAGTGTAAGTGAACTGTTTGTGGTAATTTTAGTCTGGTAACCTGTAATTCCATAAGTTATTGTTTAAATATTAATAGTTTTTTCGAAAATTGAAAATACCTATTTACACTGTATACTAGGTTGAATATCAAAAAATTTCAATATTTCATTTAATTGAGCTTGGATTGTGTTGAGACTTTAACATAACGTGTAAATAAGTGTACTGAATATTTCTACAGCTTTAAAAATGTTTAAATATTAATATTTTTTTCGAAAATTGAAATTACCTATTTACGCTGTATACTAGGTTGAATATCAAAAAAAATCAATATTTCATTTAATTGAGCTTGGATTGTGTTGAGATTTTAACATAACGTGTAAATAAGTGTACTGAATGTTTATACAGCTTTAAAAATGTTTAAATATTAATAGTTTTTTCGAAAATTGAAAATACCTATTTACGCTGTATACTAGGTTAAATATCAAAAAATTTCAATATTTCATTTAATTGAGCTTGGATTGTGTTGAGACTTTAACATAACGTGTAAATAAGTGTTCTGAATGTTTCTACAGCTTTAAAAATGTTTAAATATTAATAGTTTTTTCGAAAATTGAAAATACCTATTTACGCTGTATACTAGGTTAAATATCAAAAAATTTCAATATTTCATTTAATTGAGCTTGGATTGTGTTGAGACTTTAACATAACGTGTAAATAAGTGTTCTGAATGTTTCTACAGCTTTAAAAATGTTTAAATATTAATATTTTTACTAATACAGTCAAAATAGTCATTTTATTGTGTCAATTGGGGAAACACCCCTCCTTGTTACGACTACTTGTGTGCTTACTGCTTTTGTTTGTGATAATGCTATATCACAGTTGTATTGTTTACGACAGTAACTTTATTTAATGTACATCAATACAGTTTCTCATGTTAATGACTCTTATTTACTTAGACATACGAATTACGATTTACGATTTACAACATACGATTTATGAAAAATATGGCGATTTATGAAAAATATGGCTAGCCCTATTTTTCGCCGTCTTCCCTCTGGGGAACTTCGTCTGGTGTGCTCTCCTGCTGCGAAGAGGATCGGGAACGAGAAGAAAGGGAATCTACCAAAAGCATGTCTCCCTCCTGCTCAGGTTGACTAACATAGATTTGTGAAACTTATATAATATTATATTATAGTACCCTTCCCAGTTATAAACAGCATTATAAACTCTAGGTAAGATCACATGCCATACAGGCTGTGAAGCAGAGGAGTGGCAACCCTGATGACAAGCTCGATGTACTTGGTGAGTATCTGATCCAGTTTGGAAAGTACAAAGGCCAGTCATTCAAGTGGATGCTCGAGAACGACCTGGGTTATACGGTTTGGTTGATGTCGAATATTCGTAATGAGGTTTTGTCAAAATCAATGTTAAGCCAGAATAAAGCTGCTTTTAAATGTTATGTAGATTCATTCGATGAAGTACGAGTCTGTGTCCAGAACCGTGTGAAGAGAGAAGCTGAGAAGAACCAACCGTCCACTTCAAAGAAGACGCAAGATAAACCCTCAGGCTCTAAGCCTAAAACTGTATCGATGTATCCTTTGGCTAGTTTAGTGTCTGGGAGTGTGTCTGACTCTAGGTTAACATCTAAATTGAAATCTTTACAGCATCCTATTTCTTTCAGCCCCTATGTTCCAAAACGAAGAAGAAATGAATCCGGTTTCTCCTCCGACTCTGCTGATGATGCTGAAATGTGTGAGGTAGTGGATAAATTTGAAAAGGAGTACAAGGGTAACTACATTTTCTGCTACATATGCTATTCGACTAAGTTGGGGCAATGGAACTATCAGTGATATTGTTAAGACAGTTCCTAACAGATGCCCATTCACGGTGTGTAATAAGTCACTTATCATACCTATTTCTTTAGAAAAACAAGCAGGACCATCAACTTCAGGGGTAAGTATCTCACCGAGAACCATTGCTACACCAACCACTAGCAGGGGATTCTCACCGAGCCGGAGCATTCGATTCCCACCGAACACAAGCATAGGATTCGCACCAGAACTGAAGATAGCACCGAGAGAAGCACCGAGGGCAGCACCGAGGGCGGCACCGAGGGCTGCACCGAGGGAAGCACCAAGGGCGGCACCGAGGGCAGCACCAAGGACAGCACCGATGCAGACAACTTCTTCCACACGTCACGAAGCAACGCTTATTCCACCAACCGCAGGTACACTTTGATTTCTACCTAATTTACATTTTCTTACTATAGTGGTTTGTTTACATTTGCTAACTATTATCCTTTTCTAGCAATGCCTTTGCCTGATGGGTGGAAGACATCACTTCCCACAGCAGACCACTCATGGATAGCTCAGGCACTATTCAAACGCAACCTAAAAACCGGGAAACCAGAACTCGACTTGGCTAGGTTTGACTTCTCATATTCTTAACAATTATAGCAAACCAATACAAGCTATATTATTGATGTTTATTTTAGTTGCTCACTTTTTTTATTTATGCAAATACTTATGAAAGGGTTCATTTTTTATTTTTATTTTGAAACAGAATTGATAAACTGTGGTGGGATCCTCCCCAGCCATCACTACAATGCGCACAACCGCCAAATCCTGGAAGATATTTCGCGCATAGATTACTGCTGTGGATGCCAAGAAAACTCTGGAGAGCTATATTTATTTGTCCTCAACCAGGCTGCTCTAAGGAACTTACAAGTGCTGGCTTATATCATCACACTCGACAGGTGTTGGACATTGAGGACATTTATAATTTAGCGGCAGAATATCTAGAATGCTCGAAATGCAAGAAAAAATTCATCAGTTGGAGTCGAGCCATTGTAGATCAGTTAGATGTGGGCCACAGAACACAATTTACACCACTCCTGTCGTACCAGCTTGCCTGTGATGTTAGAGTGATTAGAAATCATCGTCAACGAGGTTTGGGTAACAGCTCCACTCAGCTTCAAAAACAGTTGACGGAACAGCACAGCGAGCGATGGTTATTCCGGAACGTTCAGTATATGACTGATTGCCAGCACTTCATGAAGGCCCACGAAGGAGGATTGATCTTGCCGCCCACGTTCGAAGAACGACCTAGCTTCAAACCTATTCCCACATACAAATGGATTCTGACGATGTACGTGTTAGACGTCTTGCCCCGCGTCAATGAGATTAAATCTAAAATCACGTCAATCTTCGGTAAAGTTTTAAAAATGGATTCCACAAAAAAAGTCACGAAAAAACTGGCGGGAGAAGCTAAAGGAACATTGTCATGGGTCACCAACGTGGGCAACGAATACGGCCAAGTCCTCATGTCGGTACTAACCGAAGGAGAAGGTAGTTTAAACAACATGGCCGACGGATTGATGGAAAGATACTCCAATGCCAGTGTCCCCCCGCCAGACCTTATATATGTAGACAGAGGATGTTGTTGTTCAAGTCGCCCTAACGTAAACAAACTATTTCATAAGTGGGAAACAACAACCGTCCGTCTGGACATTTGGCATTTTATTCGAAGAATTGCTGTAGGCTGTACAACCGAGTCCCACCCTCTTTATGGTATTTTTCTGGGCCGGTTGTCCAGATGCATCTTCGAATGGAGTAATGAGGACTTGGACCAATTAATTCGAGCTAAATTGTCGGAGCTGGTTAGCAGAGGTTTTCCAAATCCTTCCTCTGCTGATGTACTTAGCCGAATTACCAAAAAGGAACTTGCGAAACACTGCCGCCGCAAAACAAGACCCAAAGAGCAAATAAAACAACTGATAGGCCAACTGATTGAAACATTTTCTGGGGAGCAGGGACGTGATACACTAGGGGTACCACTTTTAGATGCGGAACGCACATCGCTGATATGGAAAGAGCAGCAGCAGCATGTAACGCATCACGGATCCTGAAAATTATGCATTGTATATTCAAACGGGACAATTAAAAAAGGGCGACATAATGCTAAAAACTTACAGATGTGCATGAGGGTCAACGTCACTGGAGTCGTTTCACTTGCACTTAAACAGATTTATTCCAGGTATAAATCTCTAAAAGTTGAAAGTCCTTATTAAATTTATATTGTATAATTTATCCAGGTACAAGTGCAAGTGATTTGCACTTTCAAACCTATCTGTTGGAGGGGATATCGAGATGGAATTCTGACCGCGCTGCTGCTGCTGTATCCTCTTCTACAACGATCTCCAGCTACAACGCAACAGTGCTCCACGCTGCCAACGAGCTGAAAAAGTCTGTCTTTAAACAAGAAATGCCACACGGTGCCATACACCTGGGACAATATACAGGTAAAGCAACCTTGCTTCTTGTAACCTTAAGACATAAAAAAACAAAAAGAAAAGAAAAAGATTATTTTAACTCTGTTTTGTTTAATTTTACCATCAGGTGAACTCATCGGTGTGGAGTACCTTTTCAGCCAAACGGGAGCAGTGTTGAACACCCTCAGCGATCCTGATGAGCCTGCAGACACGTTGCTGCTGTCCGATGACGATATCAATTTAGACGAGGGCTTCCAAGAACAAGAACAAGAAGAGGAAGGTGATATCGCGGAAGCTACATTGGACAGTTTGCTTCCAGATACCAACAGGCTCTCTTCTGGTATGTTTATTAAGTTTATATTTTATGCACCAAAACTCATAACCTGATTTTATGTTTAGGTGTGTCAGTAGTTGGACCTACATTACAAGCGAGTAGTTCCGCAAACATATCGCCACCACCAGACTCAGGATCCACGTCGTATTCATCCTTACCCAGCACCTCCACTTCTGCATCAGAACCGTTGGCAACCGATGCAGAGGTAAGAATGAACCTTAGCTTTAGTAAACACTTAACTAACTAAAAGTTTTACAGGTGTATGTGGGTAACTGAATGTTTTTTTTTTCTTAAAAACCCAAATGTTTTTACAGGTGTGTGTGGGACCGTGCAACATCCCTGGCTACGACAAGGTTAGCTCTTTGGCAATTCGCCTGGTCTCTCTTATGGAGTGTACCGGCGCGTTGACAAACGAGCAAGCCTTAGACATAGCCAGGCTGTGGCACGCGTTGGATGAATACGACAAGCGTCCTCGGTGTTTGCCCCTCGCCACCGTACCACGCTAACCCAGGGAAGATTTAAGGCTCCAAAAAGAAAAACTACAGTGACCCCTGGAGTCGAAAGTACTAAACGGTAATTACCGATTGTACAGTTAAATTACTGTGGTAATGTACTTTAATTAATCGGTTCATTTACTGTTTGCAGATGTTTCCTGGGTGCTTTCACTGGTCCTGCTCAATGGCCCGACTGCAACCGGTATGTGGAATCTACCATCTCCAAACTGTGCGACATACACGCTGGTCCAGAACGTCGACAGAATAAAACTACACAGAGATGGACATTGATTACCGCGTCTTATAAAAAAATTCGTGACTGCGTGATGAACAACAGTCGGGTCATGGCAGAATGCAACATTCAGTTGCCGGATATTAACCGCAAAACTTTAACCCAATGGTAAGCAGTTTTACATTACTTTTACTACAACACCTGTGTGAACAAACAACTCATTATAATTTTTGTCTAAGGTACAACAACAAACAGAAGAAACGTGAGGCAGAGGTTTTGCTACAAGGAATCCGAATTACAGAACCAGCCATGGCCTCTTCACAGCCTCTGCCTCCAGCTAAAGAAATTCCATGCAGGCCCCCGGTAGTTAACTTTCCGACTCCATTAACATTTATTCTACCTGCAAACACTACCGGTGAAGCAAAGCTGCGCTTAGTTACCCCAAGAGCTGAACCTCTATTCCGCAAACCCACCAACCCAGCTCCTTCCAGAATTCAATTGAGACCCAATACATCAACACACAACACAACACCACCAACTGGAACTCCTCCTCCAATGTCACGCAGCAAAAGAAATTATTTAAAACGAAAACAACAGGACGAGCTAGTGGGTATTGTGAAGAGGCCATACCATAGAACAGTGGAAATAAAATGCAAGCAGTGCAACAAAAGAAGAGATTCAACCACACATAAACAATATTTTGGTAACTGGCACTGCATGGAAACGAGTCCGGTAACACACGACCAGTGGAAGCAACAATTACAACAAAAAGGATTTGGACAAAGAAAGAACAAACCATCTTCTTCTTCTTCTTCATAATTATTATTCCTCTATAATACTTTAATCATTTTTGTTATTTAATCACTACAATCATTATTGTTCTATATTCCTTAATTTATTATTGTTCTAATACTTTAAACATTGTTATTTATTTACTATACTCTACTTCCTTCATAATTATTTAATGCAGTTACCTACCTATTTCATATTTATTTAATGCAATTCCCTACCTATTTCATATTTATTTAATGCAATTCCCTACCTATTTCATAATTATTTAATGCAGTTATCTACCTATTTCATAATTATTTAATGCAGTTACCTACCTATTTCATAATTATTTAATGCAATTCCCTACCTATTTCATAATTATTTAATGCAGTTACCTACCTATTTCATAAATATTTAATGCAATTCCCTACCTATTTCATAATTATTTAATGCAATTCCCTACCTATTTCATAATTATTTAATCCAATTCCCTACCTATTTCATAATTATTTAATGCAGTTATCTACCTATTTCATAATTATTTAATGCAGTTATCTACCTATTTCATAATTATTTAATGCAGTTACCTACCTATTTCATAATTATTTAATGCTATTCCCTACCTATTTCATTATTATTTAATGCAGTTATCTACCTCTTTCACAATTATTTAATATCATAATCTACCTCTTTCACAATTATTTAATATCATAATCTACCTCCTTCACAATTATTTAATATCATAATCTACCTCCTTCTCAATTATTTAATGCAGTTATCTACCTCCTTCACAATTATTTATTGTCATAATCTACCTCCTTCACAATTATTTATTGTCATAATCTACCTCCTTCACAGTTATTTATTGTCATAATCTACCTCCTTCACAGTTATTTATTGTCATAATCTACCTCCTTCACAATTATTTAATATCATAACCATTCTAAACATTTTGTGTACTTATATTTTACCTCATTTTTGTGTGTACTTGTACTTATTTTGTGTACCTATTCTTTTTACCTCATTTGTGTGTACTTGTGTACTAATTCCTTCCTAATGTATTAGTGTACTGTTTATTCTTTTCTGTAAGGAATTGCAGCAAAGTTAATGGAGATGTTTTTGTCAATTTAACAATTTTATAATCAAGATTGTAATAGCAATTTATGTTAATGTTATACACCAATAATGTAACAATTTTGTAATCAGCAATGTCATCTATTGTTTAACTTTGATGCAATTGCTTTTATAATTCTTTTGTTAAATTTTGTATTTGTTTTACCCTGTCTCTGTTTCCCATATACTTCATACTTCTTACTATTATACATATTCAAAGTGTGCACCTGATTTTTTGAACCTCTGGTGGAATTTCTTTTCGGGGGTTTTGTTTTTCCACCATGTGTTTAGAGCGGCTCCCCCCATTGCACAGGTCGTGTCTTCACGCGCACTTTCATTGATTAATTAAATAAAACTATGTTAGAATGTACATTTGGTGTTTGCTTGAAGTAAATTGAAGAAATATATACTACAGAATGGTTCAATAATTCCCCAAAAAGTCAAGTGGAATGTGCATATGCTTGGTTGGTCATTGAGAATCATAAATGTCACGAAAATCGAATATTGGGTGAATCACCTATAAGGAGAAAATCGCATAATAATATATTTTAAGTTTTTCATAATTTTTGGATACAGAAGGCCAGTAAATACTGTATAACATTATAATTAAATAGGGAATCTTGAAAATAATGCCAAACCGGCTCCTTTGAAAGTTGTACGTTTGTAATTGGGCACGTCTATTACAATGACCTTATTTGGCATAATTTTGGTCAGGAATCTTGGGACATTTGCGCAGGGGCGAACCTCGAACAATGCGGGGGATCCTTGCGCCAGGGGCCATGCTAATCTTCTCTGTATCGATCCAATTTTAGTATATGTACTGCCGAAGCAAGTACATTTATGCCATAGAACGACATCTAAAATGTCGATTTTTGTTCATCCGAAAACTTTTGACCGAGGGAATCGCATACGCGCAGCCGATAATGTTTGACAGGATACAACAAAAGATTGTGCCTGTTTGACCGCTAGACCGCGCATTCGTCTCGCGTCGAATTGCGCTGGAGGGAAATGTCCAAACGACATATTACGGACGCGAGAAACGGGCAAAATATGGATAAAAAAAGAACAAAAAAGAGTTTCGAAAGAAAAATGGCAGGTTCGAGAGAAAAAAAACAAAGAAAAAGGAGATACGGCAAATGGAGAGACCCGAGAAAAAGGCAGTTTAAAATAAACAAACAAGGTATAGGACAAAGCATAGGGGAAACTGCAAGCTGGCCACAGCACTTCGTTTCGACCAAAAAAACTATTTCGCAGAGGTTCGAAACACTGTTTCGCAGAGGTTCGAAACAAACGTTTCGATGAGGTTCGAAAAATTGTTTCGGGTAGGTTCGAACAAACGTTATATATACGCATGAACAAAACTGTGACTTTTCCGCACAAGGAAAAAGCATAGGCACGGTCGTTGACGGTCTGGTATGTGAATGGTCTAGAGCGCAGCCAATCGGAACCTCCCGTCGCTCGCGCTGTAGGACGCATCGGTATAAAGGCGTTCGACCCGCGCCTGTAGTGTTAGTCAATCTATTGTAGTCATGGCAGCAGCAGCAGTTAAATCGAAGGCAGGCAGCAAAGCGGCAGCCCCGCTGCACCCAACTTACCAAGTTATGGTGAAGGCAGCAATCGCAGCCAGCAAAGAGAGGTCGGGGTCGTCGCGACAGGCTGTCGTCAAGTACGTGGTTGCCAATTATAAAGTAAAAGAAGATGCAGCGGCGGCGCGGATCCGTCAATGTTTGCAGCGGCTATCGAAAAAGGGCGAAATCGAGCACACCAAAGGCACAGGCGCATCTGGGTCGTTCAAAATTGCCAAGGTCGTTAGCTCCAAGCAACCAGCAAACAAATCGACAAAGGCGGCCACTTCCAAAAAGACAGCGACTCCCGCCAAGAAAATCCCGGCGGGAAGGAAGAAACCGGCGAGCGGTGCAAAGAAAATAACCACCGCGAAGCGGCCGGCGCCCAAGACGGCGAGCGCCAAGTCGACAAAAAAGACCGCCACCAAACCAAAGAAACCGGCAGCGAAAAAAGCAAGTAAACCAAAGCCGCCGCCTACAAAGAAACCAGCGGTCAAAAGAGCAACTAAAGGCAAAAAGTAGTTGCGCAAAATCTACAGCAGAAAACGGCTCTTTTCAGAGCCACCCCAATACCAAAGGAGTGTCACCTATATCGTTACTGAAGTATTAGTGTTTTAAACTGCGCCGCAGCTCGGCGCGACCGACCCCATGCTGCGTTCAGACGGCTACACGCCCCCCGCCGTGTCGGGCTACGCCAGCCGTGGCGACATAGCTATAGTGATCGCTGATATGGTGCAATCCAACCCCTCCGTCATTTTTTCTACGCTGTTTCGACGAGGTTCGAAATAACGCATAGGAAAACCAATAGGCGTTCAGAGCTGCATTGCCTTTAAAGCCGTCCTTTTCCTTTTCGTGTTTCGAGAAGGTTCGAAAGTCGAACTTGCTGCCCTGGTTCGCCTTTTTTCCACTCAGTTTCGAGGAGGTTCGAAAAAATGCATGGGAGAACCAATGGACGTTCAGAGCTGCGTTGCCTTTTAGGCCGGACTCTCTCTTTTTGTGTTTCGAGAAGGTTCGAAAATCGTACTTGCAGCCCTCGTTCGCTTTTTTTCAACTGTGTTTCGGGGAGGTTCGAAAGAATGCATAGGAGAACCAATATCCGGGCAGCGCCACAACGCTCTTTAAAGCTGTTTCACTCATATCTTCTGTTTCGAGAAGGTTCGAAACATCTTGCCGCCAAAAAAACGGACGAAGCGACCTTTCGTAAACGTATTGCGAACGATTTGGCTTTCAGAACAGTATCGTTTCTCTGCTGTTGCCGTGTCGTGCCACCAGCGACCTGCTGCATCATGTTGCGACGCTCCCCTGCTGAGCCATGTCGCGCGACGGTCAACCACTGTATATTGTCGCGCGATCGGCCCCCCTGCCGCGTCGGTCCGGCGGCAGTCGGTGTCGCGCGACCGGCCCCCCTGCCGCGTCGGTCCGGCGGCAGTCGGTGTCGCGCGACCGGCCCCCTGCCGCGTCGGTCCGGCGGCAGTCGGTGTCGCGCGACCGGCCCACCTGTCGCGTCGGTCTGGCGGCAGTCGGTGTCGCGCGACCGGCCCACCTGTCGCGTCGGTCTGGCTGCAGTCGCTTTGCGCGACCCACCCGTTGGCTTCGTTCGGCTGCCCGCCGCTGTGTCGGGCTACGCCGCCCGTTGCGACTTAGCCGAACTGATCGCTGAAATGGTGCAATCCAACCTCTCAGCCGCTTTTTTCTACGCTGTTTCGACGAGGTTCGTAATAATGCATGGGAAAACCAATAGGCGTTCGGTACCGCATTGCCTTTTAAACCGTCCTCTCTCTTTTTGTGTTTCGAGAAGGTTCGAATATCGAACCTGCAGGTCTCGTGCGCTTTTTTCCTTTTGTTTCGAGGAGGTTCGAACGAATGCATTGAAGAACCAATGGGCGATCGGTCTGCACTGTTATTTCCTTGCACCTTTTGTTTCGATAAGGTTCGTAAGCGGGCTATATATTCTCTGGGCGAGCCAATCGCTGCTGTTAGTTACGCTGTACGTGTCCTGAGTTGCTGTATTTCTGTAGAAAAGCTGTACTGTCAAAGAAATAATGTCCGGACGAGGAAAAGGAGGCAAGGGTTTAGGAAAGGGAGGAGCGAAGCGCCATCGCAAAGTGCTGCGAGATAACATCCAAGGCTTAACCAAGCCTGCGATTCGAAGGTTGGCTCGTCGTGGAGGCGTCAAGCGAATTTCTGGTCTCATCTACGAAGAGACAAGGGGCGTCCTTAAAGTGTTCTTGGAGAACGTGATCCGTGATGCTGTCACCTACACCGAGCACGCCAAGCGCAAGACCGTCACCGCCCTCGACGTCGTCTATGCTCTCAAGAGGCAAGGACGTACTCTATACGGTTTCGGCGGCTAGACTGAAACCACCCTCAATTTCGACCGGCCCTTTTCAGGGCCACCCATTTTTGTACAAAGAGAAATTCTGCTTGCTGCTTCGGCCGTTGGCGACGCGCGGAACTTGCGACGTTCGATGTCTGAAAATTTTACCCGTCGCCCGATTACAACGAAGGCTAGAACTGCGCCGCGCACCTAGGCTCCTGATTGGTTGCCAGGCCTTATCCAATTAGATCGCCGCTCGTTGTGTATAAGAACCGACCCCCGTCGAGGTAACGAGCACATTTAGAGTTTAGCAGCAGTTCAGGCACGAACCAAGCAGACAGCACTTTAAGAGATCAAGAGTTTACTCAAGTTAACAAGTTACAAAGTTAAAACAGTTACCTTTTAGACCAAGGACAAAAAGATCCACAAAGGTGGGCGCGTCCTAGGCGGGAAGCTCGCGGTACATCCGGGTACCTGACTAGAGAGCCAATCAAACGGCTGGTCTCTGTCAGGTGGTCAGGGTGTGGCCGCTTGTTCGCAGTCTAAGTTCAGGGAAGCTGTTAACTCTGTAACAGGGTTTTCTAAGTGTTTTTGTGTATCTATCCTTAACCTCTTTTTGTTAAACTTAAATTAAAAGTAAAACCTAGGCCTATATAGTATAAATCGCCCAGTCTCGCGACGTTCGAGCCAGGACTCATGGCCGCTGCAGTAAAACCAAAGGCAGCCCTGTCGTACGCGGGGGCTGCCGCAAAAGGGAGTCTACCAAGTAGACCAAAGGTAGACTCCAAAAAGGGACTGGTAAGACCTTGCTGCATCAAGGCAACCCTTGTAGGAAAGGCTCCCTTCTCAATGGAGAAGGTATGGGACTTATTTAAAGATCTGAAGTTCCCAACAAGGAAATTGGATACTGTCACCAGGATTGGACAGGCGACAGTGGACATCACCTGCACGAGCAGGATAACCGCCCTGGAGTTACTAGATCTGCTCCAGAGGAAAAACGGGGTACATGCCATGCTGTACCACACGGCACAAACCTGGGTGAAGGTTGGTAGGATACCTTCACCGCTGGAGAACCAGGATATCATGGAGGTTCTCCAGCAGTTCGCCAAGCCTCATTCAACGAAGGTAGAATACCAGCGGTATAAGAATGGGGTAAAAACCGGTGTTCGAGCATACCAGCTCAACACCACCGATCTACAAAGCCACCAGATCCCGAGCTACATCCGGGTGAAGGGCTGCCTGCTCTGGGTGAGCTACCCAGGGCAGCCAAAGACCTGCAGGGGATGCGGGGAAGTGGGGCACCTCTTTGGCGAGTGCACCAAAAGATCGAGAGCCCCGGAAGGAGCTCTGCCGACGGTTGTCTCGGCAACAAAGAAGACCGAAGGGGAGGCGCAGGACAACGGTCACGCCACCCCCACCGGGAAAATGGCGCCGGCACGAGTCGCGCCGACGACCACCAAGCCATCGACCCCAAAACAACGGGTCGATGAAGAGATGGAGGCTGCGACAACCAGCGACCAGCAGTCTTCAACTGAAGTGGCAGAGGACCACCACCTCCAAGCAGATGCCACTAGGTCCACGACGGAAGAGTCCGAATCCGACGACCCAGCGTCGGAGGCGTCCGAGGACGAGGAGGACGAAAACCGATCGTGTGACCTGACGAGTAGCGAGGAGACAGGAGAGGAACCGGAGGAAGAGATCGCCGGGGTTCCTTCTCCTGTGAACGAGACCGCCGCTCAGGGCCAAGAAGAACCCAACGAAGAGGCCCAAACTGGAAGCCAGAAGATGGAAAGCGCCCCTTGCAATAAGCCGGGGCAGACGCCGGCCCGAAAGGACTGTTTGGAGAAGTCTGACTCGTGCAAGAAGAGATCGAGAAGCACGACCCCAACAGCGCTCCAGCAACCTCTTAAAGCCACCAGAGAGGACGGCTACGAGTGCCCCTTTTGTAAGACCAAGTCGGTCTTCCCGGACTCTCAAACTCCGGGAACCGACACAGCATGTACAGAGTGTGGTAGGGAATACTTCCTCGCCCGCATGTGCTGCAAGAAAGGACTCCACCTCTACCAAGGATGCTCAGCCAATGTCGGAATGGCAGGAGCCTGGATACGTTGCGGGGCATGCAACAGAAGGAAGCACTTGATGCCGTGCTGCAAGACGATCGTGGAGCAGCTGAAATTCGACTCGTCGGACTTCTGCATCTGCTCTGCCTGCGGCGCGTCTTCCAAGAGGTGCAAGGACTTCTGCGCGGCGGTCAACGTGATTCCTAGCGAACCCAACCGACCTAAGAGATGCGTGGGCACACACTGTAACCGCGTCATCGTGAAATGTGCGTGCGGCGGATTCCATCGTCCATTAGCTAACAAGCCGTACACCTGCCAAGGATGCCGTACAATAGTGACGACCAAGGTCGAACGACGGGGATCATACCACTCCCACCTCACTCCCCGTCTGTTGGAAGCGAAAGAAGCACTTGCCGCCGAGCACCTGTCTGAAGAGGAAGCAAGAACAAGACGAAGATGAAGATCACAATGGTAAAGTAGCAATATTGTAAACATTAACACCATAAATACATTTAATACACGCACACACACACACAAATCATGACGAACACAACACACACAACACAAACACCCAAACACACGCCGATTAAAATAATGACTCTCAACGTTTGCGGATTAAACGACAAAACGCGCAGAAATACGCTTTTCGCCTTAATCACACAGCTAAAAATAGACATAGCATGCCTACAAGAGACATACTCGACACCACAAACTGAACACGCCTTTAAACAAGAGTGGTTAACCCTAACTGGTGCCACTTCGCTCTGGAATTCCGGGGAAAATAACTCACGAGGGGTCGCAATCCTCTTTAGCAAACGGATTCGGGTTATAATAAATAACACGCAGATGGACGAAAACGGTAGAATAATTGCAGCGGACTTTAAGTTGAACAGTTTAAAAGTTCACGTGGTTAATATCTACGCACCATGTTCGAGCGAAGGAAAAGCACAAACGCACTTCTATAACGACATACACCCATACGTCTCGAGTAAATGCGAAACGATAATGGCAGGAGACTTTAACACGGTCGGAAATGTCGAACTAGATAGACACCCCCCGAAATATAGGAAATACGACGAATCCGAAGCCCTAAAAAGCATTGTCGCAATCTTCGACCTAAAAGACGCTTTTAGAACCCTACATCCTCGCTTAAGACAATACACTCGGCGACAAGCGGGAACTCAATCGAGAATAGATCACGTCTACCTCACGCCCCGGAGCGAACCGACGAAAGTAACAACGAAACCGTGGGCGTGGTCTGACCACGACGCAGTAATCGTAAACGCGGACCTGCCGGCCAAGATAAAACGAGGACGAGGTCTCTGGAGAAACAACATAACCATATATAACGACGAATTTAAACAAAACCTCAAAAACAAATGGGAAGACTGGAAAACGCTACTGCCACTCTACGCCAATAAAATGGAGTGGTGGCTCGAAACGAAAAGCAGAATTCGTAACATGTGTATACACAAATCCCAAGATATAGCGCAGCGAATGCAGCAAGAACGATCGACCCTGCAAACCAGACTAGAAAACGTCACGATCGACCTCGCCAGAGGAACGGGTAGCGAAGCGGAATATAAACGCCTTAAGTCTGAAATAAGAAATCACGATAAACAAAAACAAAAGTCGCTCAAACTAAAAGCACAAGCTGATAAAATGGATTTGGACGAACGCTGCACGAGGTTCTTCTTCCAGCGCTTTAAAGAAAAACAGAGACAGTGCAACATAGTCTCTCTAATGGACTCGGACCAAAACGCCTTAGTACGAAGCCCCAAGGCAATACTTAACGTCGCGACGCGTTTCTATAAACAGCTTTTCACCGCCGAAACAACAAACGAAACGGTGCAAAACGAATTTTTAGGGAAACTCGAAACTCGCCTTACAGACGATGAAGCGAATTCAATCGACAGCGAAGTAACCGCGGACGAGGTGAGAAACGCAATTAATGAAATGATAAACGATAGGTCGCCCGGGCCAGACGGCCTTAGCAAGGAATTCTACGCTCGAAATTGGGACATCATAGGGAACGATATTATAGAACTTGTCACCGACACTATGCACACCACATACATGCCAGCACAATTTACAACAGGCATCATAACACTCATACATAAAAAGGGGCCGAGTGACAACATCGCCAACTACCGGCCGATCACGCTCCTTAACGTAGATTACAAGCTAATCACCAAGATACTGGCGAACCGCCTCGGACCGCTAATGTCCAAACTAGTCCAACGGGAACAGTTCGCCATACGCGGTAAGTCTATACACGACCTAAACATTCTGTTACGAGACCTGAACGAACACGGTAAAGAGCAACCCAACACGTTCATGATATCGCTAGACTTTAAAAAAGCATTTGACAGTATAGATCACGGAATGCTCCGCAAAACGCTTAAAAAATTAGGATTCGGACCCAAATTCCTATCGTGGACAAACGCCATGTACGAAAACATGTCCACAAGAGTACAGATCAACCGCAACTTAGGAGATACAATCGCAATTAAACGAGGCATCAGGCAGGGCGACCCGCTAAGCCTGCCAATGTTCTTGATAGCTTTAGAACCTTTAACAAACGCAATAAACATCGACCGCATGATTAAAGGAATTTATCTAACTGGTAGCAAAAACGCGATTAAAACGCCATCTTTTGCCGACGACACCACGCTTACTCTCACGGGGATAGGCTCGGTAAACAAAGCATTCACAACACTAGAAAACTTCAGCGCCGCCTCGGGCCTTCAGCTCAACAGGGCGAAAACAAAAGGAATCGCACTCGGAAAATTAACCGAAACCAACCCGGGTGAATTAATAAAACAGTGGAACGCAAATAAGACCCTGGACATATTTAACATTACGTTTGGACACGGAAATATCACACGCATGAACTGGATTAAAGCAAAAGCTAAAATAACCGAGAAACTAAAGCAACTGTCAAAAGAAAAAACAACACTAACTGGAAAATCGATCCTGCTAAAAGCGACAATCATGCCACGAATCACCGCAGTCGCAAAAACGTTTTTAATACCGCCAGCGATCAGACGGGAAATAAACAAACGGATTCTTAACTACGCAATGATTAGAACACCAGCACGACTCACGATAGAACAGATCGCCAAAAAAGACCTAGATGGTGGAATGGACATAACAGATATAGGCACGATGGCAGAAATGCTATTCACATATTCGCTACGACAATATGCGAGAAGTAGAATAGCGGACGACCCCCTACCTACATATCTAAAGGGAATCGAATACAACATCGGTAAAACGCTTAGCGCCCGATTGAAAACGCCAATGCGCAGCGACGTGCCACATCGCGCAGTGGCAATATGCTACTACAAAGACACGCTGCTAACCATAGATAAATATAAGTTAAAAGGAGAAGACTACGTAAAACCCACCAAGCACCACTACGACGTGTGTGTGCGCGAACGAGCAGGAGCCACCGTCCATCCCACACTCCCACTCTCGCACGGCACCGTGTGGGCAAATAGCTTACACAAAATATTACCCAACCACATCATCGAGTTTAACTATAAACTAATATGGAACCACCTAGCATTGGGTTCGAACAGTAGCGTATCCTCGACGATCGGACAATCACGTAACTGCCCGCTCTGTAAATCGGAACGAGAAACGGTAGAACACCTTTTCGCTAAATGCAAGGAAATAAAAATGGCGTGGGCCTTTGCATTTTTAACGATACAACGCCTCACCACGATCACGCTGCTAAACACGCACCCAAGACTATGCATATACCTCGACACGGACATGCCCAACCTAAGAGATAGACCAAAACGAGAAACACTCGCCATAACACTACTGTTATCGCACTTACGCTATAACATCTGGCTAGAACGGAATGCGGCGAAATTCGAACAGAAAACGCTCGACATACACACACTCATTAACAAGACAAAAGCACAGCTTTATTTCAGACACAGAGTGGAAGCTCAACGAAGGAGACAAGAGTACAAGGACGCCATCGACAGCCTACTGGAAGCCATCACCTAGGAAGGGGAAGCAGCGACATCTGACGGCCGAGGATCGAGCTCAACTAGACCGAGTTAACATCAAGCCAGATCCTGAAAGAGGGGAGCATCTAGCGGCCAAATAATTACTCACATGTCATATGTACCCCTATGCAGTACCTTTGTTCTCTCACCTTTTCGCTCGTGCGTTCTCTTCCACAGAGCAACAGCGGAGGTTTACATAGTAGGATCTGAAGGGTGTATCACTGCGCCCCAAGATCCTTTAAGGAGGAGGGTCAGCCTCCTTCTTGGAAACCGGAACCTCAGCTCTAGGCCGAGGAACCGGACCCACAGTGACCCACGTTTTTTGTTACCCCAAAAAGTACCCCGACCAAAACTAACCGAGCCTCGTGCTCTCTTTTTTATCCCGATACTTAAACATCATTCTGATTAATGATTTTTTGATAAAATGCTAACTGTTAATTCCAACTACGGTTGGCTTGCCGCGAAATTGTATTCCTGGACTTACAATTCGGACCTTATTTTTTCACTTAAACCCATTATGTCATCGTGTTGTTCAAAATCTCGCACGGAATACATGGTAAGGCTCCGCGCAAGCAGCTGGCGACGAAGGCCGCCAGGAAGAGTGCACCCGCAACAGGCGGTGTGAAGAAGCCTCACCGATACCGACCGGGTACAGTCGCGTTGCGCGAAATCCGTCGGTACCAGAAATCGACAGAGCTGCTCATTCGCAAGTTGCCATTCCAGCGTCTTGTTCGCGAGATCGCGCAGGATTTCAAGACCGACCTGCGATTTCAGAGCAGCGCCGTCATGGCACTTCAAGAAGCGAGCGAAGCATATTTGGTCGGGCTTTTCGAGGACACCAACCTTTGCGCCATCCACGCGAAGCGTGTGACCATCATGCCGAAAGACATTCAACTGGCTCGTCGAATCCGTGGAGAGCGAGCTTAGACCCCAATCTGTTCTACCACTCATAAACGGCTCTTTTCAGAGCCACCCAAACTTGCCAAAGAGATCACTGTGTTTTTATTTTAATGTAAAATGTAGTCGAGTGCCGATGTACGTCGGGCCGACGTTTTGTAAAAGTACTATGTCGGTCAAAACTTGTACGGTTGCGCAAAACATTTGCAGCAAAGTATCGTTCGTTTAAAACTCGGGCAAGTAAAATTACAACCGATAAACGGCATCTCTTTAATTGAAATATGGGTGGCCCTGAAAAGAGCCGTTTGTTTGGTTACGAAGGACTGCAATTTAAGCTTTCTTCTGGGTCTTTTTAGGCAAGAGCACAGCTTGAATGTTGGGTAGCACTCCGCCCTGCGCGATGGTTACTTTTCCCAATAGCTTGTTCAACTCTTCGTCGTTTCGCACAGCAAGCTGAAGGTGCCTGGGAATAATTCTGGTCTTCTTGTTGTCACGGGCAGCATTCCCGGCCAACTCTAGCACTTCGGCGCTAAGATACTCGAGAACAGCAGCCAAGTAAACCGGTGCGCCGGCCCCAACTCGTTCAGAGTAGTGACCATTTCGCAGCAGTCTGTGAACCCGACCGACTGGAAACTGCAGGCCTGCTCTCGACGACCGACTTTTTGGCTTCGCCTTGGATTTTCCTCCGCCTTTTCCTCGTCCTGACATTCTGTTAGTTTGATCTGTCTAATGGTCTATGAATACCGAATCGGCGGTCGCCCACCTTATATACCGAGGGAAAAAATCGACAGCAGCCTTAGGATTTTGCGAGAGCGCCGCGGCGACCAATGGGAGGCGACAAAAAATATAACAAAGGCTTCTCTCGATCCTCATTTGCATGTGCGTCACAAAAAAGATCGACAGCAGCCTCAGAGCCGTGCGAGAGAGCCGCAGCGACCAATGAGATGCGAGGAAAAATATAACGGAGGCTGCTCTCGATCCTCATTTGCAAGCACGTCACGAAAAAAATCGACAGCAGCCCCAGGACCAATGAGGTGCGGGGAAGAATATAACAGAGGCTTCTCTCGATCCCTCATTTGCATACCGGTTACTATAAGTTCAAGCGATTCGTTGGCAACGTATCATTCGAAATGGCACCCTCAGAAGGAACGAAGAAAGCTGTGAAGAAAGCGGCGCCGGCCGACCAGAAAAAGAAGCGAAGACAGAAGCGCAAGGAGAGCTTCACCATCTATGTGTACAAAGTGCTGAAGCAAGTACACCCCGACACTGGCATCTCCAGCAAAGCGATGAGCATCATGAACTCGTTCGTCAACGACATTTTCGAGCGCATATCGCAGGAGTCGTCAAAACTATCAACCTACAACAAGCGTACCACCATCAGCAGTCGGGAGATTCAAACCGCAGTGCGTCTGCTACTACCCGGTGAGCTCGCAAAGCACGCCGTCTCCGAAGGAACCAAAGCCGTGACAAAGTACACCAGCTCCAAGTGAGAAGTACCCACGGAACCATCACTCTGCAAACGGCTCTTTTCAGAGCCACCCAATTCAGTAAACGAGATTCAATCATAAGCGGCGCCATTTTGTCATATCGTTTTTAGGTTGTTGCGTCGCCAGTTGACGCGGCATGTGAACGAACCAATCACGCCGCACTAAGAAAGCGGGAAAATCCTAACGGTCGCGTGTAGGTGGTGTCATGACAGGTCAAGGAAAGGGTACGCTAGGTCAGCGGTATTTGAAGTCTAACCGTAATTGGTTAGGCTATTGTCCAATAAAACGTTTCCGCGGGGGTATTTAAAACGAAATGCCCTTGAAAATGATGTTAAATTGTCAGTGTCAGTTCAAGAAGCCCCAGGTCAGGTCAGAAAGCACGGTCAGGTCAACCCGCCGCCATTGTTGCGTCTAGTCGCACCGCTCGCCGCCGCGCGACAGCCCTCCGGCCGCTGCGCTTTGCCGCTCGACGCCCCCTGCAGTGTAATGTCGCGCCGCCTTGTCGCTCGACAGCCGCCCGCTGTGTAATGTCGCGCCGCCTCGTCGTCGCTGCTCGACGGCCCCCTGCTGTACAATGTCGTGCGAGCGACCACCTGCTGCGTCGCGCCGCCCGCAGCCATGCTGTCCACCCGTCGCGCATCCCTTCTGAATCGAGGAGGTTCGACATAATGTACAGAAAACCAATAGGCGTCGGCGCCGTACAGTCTTTTAAGCTGGCCACTTTCTCCTTCTTGTTTCGAGAAGGTTCGAAAGTCAAGACTGCAGGCAAGCTCTCGATCGTTTTTTCTTATGTTTCGAGAAGGTTCGAAAGGCTAACTGCTCTCAATGCGTCAGGTGAACGTTTTATAAACGAAAAGTGGCGGCTACAAAAGAATCTTCGACGGTTTAAAACCGCTTACGTTTTGCAAAAGTTTCCCCATCAAAAAAGGTGGCGCATTTTTTTAATAAATCGAGCGCCGAGCAGGAGAAGCTTCGACGTTTTGAAAACGTATTCTTTACGTTTTGAAAACGTTTTTACCACGGGAAATGGTGGCGCTCTTTGTAATTAATAGGGCGCCGAGCACATGATTCCCCGACGTTCCGAAAACGTACTTTTTTCGTTTTAAACACAATTTCACCAAGAAAAGTGGTGGCGCTATATCTAATTAATCCTCTTAACACGCGGCGCCACGCGTCATGTCTCGTATTGCGATGCCTCACCAGGGGTTAATGTCTGGCCATGTCCACACGCAGCGCCGATCACAAGGGGCCATGTCTGGCTGTCTGGCCATTGTCACACGCAGCGCCACGCGTCATGGGCCATGTCTGCCACGTTGCCACACGCAACACCCACGGGCCAGCGCCACGTTGCCACACGCCACACCACGGGCCATGTCAAAATGTTCAAACGCAGCGCCACGTTGCCACACGCAACATCCACGGGTCTCGAAGTCAAGTCAAGTCAAGTCAAGTCAGGTTGCCACACGCAACATCCACGGGTCTCGAAGTCAAGACTCAAGTCAAGACTCAAGTCAAGAGTCAAGTCAAGTCAAGTCAAGTTCACGGCACGGCATGGCAAATGTAGAGGACTGCTTGATGTGTAAGGCCCTTTTCAGGGCCACCAATATACATACGAAAGAGTTAATGAGCTTTTAAACGTACTCCGAACGTTTTAAAGTTTCAATTTTTTTCTTGCCCGGCAGCCAAGCCAATCTTCTCTGTACAGTTCCAATTATGGAATTCATTGTGTGATGTAGTTGGCTTGGATGCTTAAGAATTGTCACGGGAAATGTTAAACTTCCCATTTAAGGGCAACCTTCGTTGATTAAACGTATTACCTTTCATGGGTTGCCTAGGGTCCCAAAAAGTTTGGCCGGACGTATACTTAACGAATTTAATTAAGCACTGTTTGACTTCCTTGAGGCCAGCGCGATCTTCTCTGTAGTTTTCCAATATTGGTACGAGTAAGCTAGAGCCCCACTCTTCACGTCTCGTGTCATGCGATCGGGGATGTTAACTTTTCTTCTCAAGGGCCACTTTCACATTAGGAATTGTCACTCATTCGTTTAACAAACGAACTAGATTATAGCGCTTAAATTCCCCAGTAAACGAAGATTGTTTTTCGACTCCAAGTGAACATGTCCGACATGTTCGGGCATTCTATTTGAATAAGGTAAGAATATGGGCCGAGGCTCAAACTATATTTTATATCGCTGTTCTCAGTCTTTTCTGTATCCCGCCAGCTTTAATGAATGTAATAAAAAACCCTTAGCCTTGATGTCACAAACCCTAACCCCATGCACAGTCGCTATCACTAACCGCGATCCCCCGACGTCACTACCTACCCCTAGCTCCTAATTCCTGTAACCCCCAACTTACAAAATTCCTAACAGTTGCCCATAAATCTATTTTCTGTACATACCGCTTCTTTCTACTGGAAAGTTACACAAGTTTGACTACTTTTTGAACATTTATTCGGGACTGTTTTCTTTGGCAAATTTTACTCTTCGAAAGTGTAAGGCAGGATGAACCTTGCATATATACGGAGAATGTGTTTGTTTGTTTGTTTGTTTGTTTATTGGTTTGTTATTATTCCACCAGAGTGGAATGTGGGCCGAACCTGGAGGTACTGCAATACCAGGACAACCCGTGAGCAGGGTGGAGCAAGCTCCAGCACCATGCCCTATGTTCAAAAATCCGATTAATACATAGAGGAAACGAATCGTTTCCGTCCCAGGGGTTTCATCTTTTATTAATGCATCCACGCAAACACCACGACGCGGATAAAATGCAATAAATAAAATTGGCCATCACGTACAAGTGCGCTGAAAACCAGCCTCCGGTACCCGGAGGTACCGGGTGATAAGTGCCTGCTGCCTGTGCCTGTTTTTTAGACGGTCGTCCACTGGGCCGACAGAGGGAACCCCCCTGCGCCACGACACTGCAGTTGGGCGGCAATATGAATAAAGACTAATAAAACAAAGAAAGAATAAATTAGTATGTTTGTAGTAATAGGGGGGCTGGCCCGGTCCATGACAAAGAAGGGGGGGGACCGGGCCTCTGGGGACTTCGTCTTAAGATTGCACTATTTATGGGGCCGAATTAAGAATAAAATGATATGGAATTACCGGAAGGACAGGAGGGGATGGGGAAAAGACCAACTTGGCAAAACGGGGTATTAAATTATATGACAATTTGGGAGGGGTAATCCGAAAAAATAATTGACTAAAAAGAGATGTTTCATTGGGTGACCAGGGTGGATGATGGGGATTTGGAGATTTTAAGCCGAATTGTTTTATATATGAAAAAAAAAACGGATTACCCAAAAAAAATATATATAATGTGAAGCCGGCGAATTAAAGCCAACTTCAACGGCCAAGCTGGTCATAGTTCAGTAACAGAGAGGCGGTAAAAAGGACGAGTTCGAGTCGACGGCAACGCACTTTTACAGGCAATGGGGAAAAATTTGGACCAAGGGGCGAATTAAGTTGAAAAGGGCTTTCACGGCCGCAAAGGGGCGCCACTGATACCCCGCGACAATTAAAACAATGTTATAATTTTATAAAAATATGTCTGGTCATCCGTGCAAGGAGCTCAGCGAGCGGCATAAAAGTTAAAAAGTGGTAATTACAAAAAGTGGGATAGTGCAAGGAAGTATATAAAAATAGTGTTGTGTATATAAAATATAGTACAAAAATATAAAATCTGTGGCAAAGAAATACAAAAAAACACAACACGTAAAAAAGTTGAGTGCACTAATCTAAAATTTTAAAATTGAATCTAAGAGGGGCCGCTCGCTTTGTTGTAGTGGTTGGGGAACCGAAGAGTTTTAAAAGAGTTTTTGTGTGTGGGGGCGGATGCGCGTGATGGGCCCCGCCATATCCGAAACAAGTGGTAGTACGCCCCGGCCTGATTATTTATTTGTGGCCGAGGCTAGGCGGGGCAGCGTGCAGAATAGATCAGTTCATGGCCCCGTCCCTGTATTAGTGAAAATATTTACTCACAAAAAACTCGGTGCGTAGGGACGGGGCGGTAGTTCGGGGCATCGTTGGGCTCCCTCCTCTTCCATTTGGTGAGTGCGCCCCCGCCAACTTGCAGTATCAGTGGATCGGTTCCCCTTAAGTGCCCTCGGAGCACGGATGACTGGGAGATCAGTGGCGTCGCCATGCGGTCGTTAAATTTGGAGTGCGTTGCCGTTGGGGATCGACTCAAGAAGAACTCGTCAAATCGTGAAGCGGTGTAGAGCTCACGATCTCGCCTACTCTGCCGGGACTGCAGCTCGCCAAGAACACCAGATCTTTTGGCTACCCTTGATGGCAAGCACCGCCAGTTTCCTGACGAGCTTAGAGCGAGCAAAACCGGTTATTCCCAAAGCCCGGAGGGAGGTGGACAGACCCTCCGCGAGGCTCCCCAAGGAGCCCACGACTATCGCATGACACTCCACAGGTTTCCCTGTGGAGGCAGCGATATTGCAATAAAGCTTGTCGTACTTTAGGAGCTTCCGTTTTGCCGCCTCATCAAAGTTCGCCTTTTGATCGAACGGGCAAGCCACGTCGACGACCACGACGGAACCGTCATTCCGCCGTGCCACTATGTCAGGCCGCAAGGCCTCACCTGTCGCTGACATGTGCTCGGGGACCGTTCGGTCAACGGATATCTCTTTGAACTGGGTTTTGTCTACCGCGTTCAGAACCTCCTGCAGTACCAAATTATGTCTCCCGAGTATTATGCTCATATTGGGAGGACAATGGTTTAGTACATGCGGGAGGTACTCAACTGACGCACCACAACGTCGGCATAAAATGTCCGGGTGTTGGTCCCTGCTATAAATAGCTCGTGAAACCCTGGTGGGTAACAGGTTCAAGCGCGCCCTCAATGCAAAAAAGTATGTATGAGGTTCCATAACCGACGGCTGCTTCACCCAGCGGTTCGCATCGGCATAAGCCATATGCACTGCAGCGGTCTTCCCCTGGTTGGGGTGCTGCATCCACTGCTCCTTCCACTGCTGATTAGAGCAATCGTGGAAGGATCTGATGAGCTTCCGTCGGTCTCGGGAGGTAATCACAGAATTACGCACCCGGACAGTGATGCCGTTTTCCGGGCAAACGCGCCACACAGCACCTAACTGCCTGCTGGCACAGCGGACGCGAGTCCACAGACCAGAAGGCAGGTTAGCGCCGGGTTTGCGAGTGCTATTCCCGTTGACGTCATCACCAGATAGATAACGCGCCCAGTCCGAAGGACCTGCTTCAGTGAGGCCGCCAAATTTAGCGGCGTAGAGCTTCACGCGCGCCGAAGCCGTCGCGGACACCGTGCCGTCCGGTGACGTTAACTTCTTGAACCCCTGGGCGATCGTCAGTATGCTGCTCTCACTGCATACCGACGGGACACCCAGACCACCCATGTCAGTCGGTGTATGAAACACAGCCTGACACGAGGGCTTGGTCAAGCGAAAGCGACGGTCGAGCGCGATCAGCTCAGACCGCGCAATCGGACGAACCCTCAGATGAAAGCTGAGACTTGGCAGCAGAAACCGTTTCAGAGCGATCAGCTTCTGGTGTGGTGTGAGAAACGATGTAAACAGCCGTTGGAGCCTTGCACGGAAGTCCTTGATCAGCTGGGATCCGGTGCGGGGAACACTCATGGCGCCAGTCATGGCGCCAAGGTATTTATAGTGTTCACCGGGCCGCAACAGGGGGATCTCCACTCCGTTAAGGAGCAGAGGATCCTCCAGTGCGACCCTCCTCCCTCCCCGCAACGTCCTCCAACCGATCCGGCCACACTTCCGTTGATTGAATGCAAGGCCTGCCCAACGGCCGAATTCCTCACACACACCCAGCTGACGTAGCATCTGATCACGATTTTCCGTGACTACCACCAAATCGTCAGCGTAGGCCAGGACTTGAATGAGCTTACCACCTAAGCAAGCCATCCGGTAGCCATCATTCCCGGCACTGAGCCCTGATATTAGCACCTCCATTACCAGGTTGAAAAGAATGCCAGACAGGGGACAGCCCTGCCTGACACCTCGATCACAGGGTATATCACCGGTCTCACCAGCCGAAGATATAACACGGCAGGTCGCACCCGTGTAAACATCCCTCACGAGTTCAACCAAGTAATGGGGAGCATCGAATTGCCGAAGAACTTCGAGCAAGCATTCATGCCGGACGCTTCCGAACGCATTCCGAACGTCAAGGAAGACGGCAAGAAGATTCTTGCGCCTCAGCTTGGCGTCGGAAAGGACGGTATCCAACATGAAGACGTGCTCGAACACACTCTCAACTGGCATGAACCCTTTCTGGGGCGCCGAGAGCACCCCGCCCTCTTTCGCCCAAGTCTGAATACGTCTGGCGATCACAGCCGCGTACAATTTGTACAAGGTGCGGCAGATGCTGATCGGTCTCCAGTTTCCCACGTCCTGAACGTCACCCTGACCATCCTTGCAGAGCAGGGTGACGCTACAAGTCCGCCACGCGCCCGGAATACGACCGTGCCTCCTAACGATTTCGAAAAGGCGCGACAACAATCGACCACTAGGATCGAGGCCCTTCCAAAATCGATAAGAGAGGCCATCCGAGCCCGGAGCGGACTGAACGTTTAGGCCACTGAGGACCGCCTCAACCTCCTCACTGGTGATGGCGACATCCGCTTCAGCTTGGGTTACTAGGGACGGGGACGCGTCGGCCGCGTACCGTCTGTGGGCCATCCAGCCGGGCATGGATACTTGCCGGACTTCTGCGTCGGCGGCAAGATCACTGCGAAATTTCCGCTCTATGATATCGAGGGGAATCCCGCAGCGACGCTCACCGTTCGAACCATCCAGTACCTTACGGACCGTCCCTTTCATGTCCCTCCAGAAGTCGGCACGAAGACGTGCGCCCTTACGGTATCGTGGCCGCGAACCGAGCTCGGTGCCACCTCCATTACTGTGGCCTGCTACCGGCCGGGGATCGAAATCCTTACGACCGGAATTGCGGTTTTTCATCGCTCGATTCGCCGCACCAAGATTGTAGGACGCAAGCTTCGCGCGTCCTCCCTTCTGGGAGCCTGAAAGCAACTGCGTCCAATACTCCAGATCCCGGTTAAATTGAAAAAAATTGGATCCCTCCCACTCGTGAATATTTAAAATACTCACGAGCCACTTTCGCTCATAAAAAAATTCCGGGGTTCTGTTTTCTGGAGTACAAGGTTCCTGAACCAAACTACTAATAGTGTCGACATCAACGGGTGATGCCGACTCGGTCCCTGGCTCAATTGGCTTGGCACGGCGTGGTCGGACGCCGGGGGGTTTGGACTTGGAATTTACTTTGGCGCCCGACCGGGGGAATTTAGGGGGTCTAACTATGGGGGAGAAACTCGGAGTAGACGGGGGGAGGTTTGCTGATAATTAGGGTTCAGCGAAGGCCCTGTTCGGTCCGGGTCGCAGCCGACCCTCTGTGAGGCAGGGGATGGCCGTGCAATGGACGCGATTTTTACTCCTCTGCAGGGTAGGTAGGAAAGGCCTGAAGGAGATGCCTTTTCGGCCGCGGGGGTAGGTTGGGGAGGGGGAGTGGGTGGCAACAGAGGGCTAAAAAAGCCTGAAGAAGGCAGGGTGGGGGACAGCGGCCGCAGTTCTCCGGAAGACACTTTGTCTAACAAGTCAGACAAGTGCGCCTCCACGGAGCTTACGGATGCTGGGGAGTTAGGACTGGGGGAGCTCGAGCGAATGGAAGGGGGGGCGCTGCAGTCCTCACAGGAAATCATTGGACCAGCGACTGGTGGAGAAAGGCAAAGCGTAAGGGGGGCTGGTATGGGTCGAAGGGACGACCTTTCCAGGATCGGGGATGACCCCCGCGAGCCGGAACTCGCAGAGGAATTCAAGGGGAGTCCTCGCCGGCGATTTCGACCGAGGATGGGGGACGAGTCGCTCTCGGACACAGCCTCGAACGACCCGGTGTAAGGGGCAGTGACGGAGGATGTTCCGGTTACGCCAGAACATCCTGAGGGGGTAGGAGAAGTAAGATCTATAAAAATTAACGGGGGGGATGATGAAAAAGGTGACTTCACAGCCGCCGCGTAGGAAAGGGGGAATGGGGACTCGAGCTTTACAGGCCGTAGGCACGAGGGTGCTCCTTTGGGGGGAGGAGCTTGGAGAGGAGAGTTGGAAGGGAGCAGGTTGGAAGGGGAGATTGTTAAGGAAGTAGAGGGTAGATTAGCAGGTGGAGTGGGCGAAATGCGCCCACCCTTAGGTGAAGAGAGTTGTCGCTTCCCTTTGCAAGATGCCCAGTGACCCTTTGCCAATTGGAGGGTTTCCGCAGTGGCAACGGGCTCTGAGCACCTGCCGCAACTGAGCTGGAACATGACTCTGGCCTTGTGAGCCGTCGCCATGTGCCGTTTCAGCTGCTGCACGCTTGAAAGAGGTTTATTTAAGATCGTTAGGGAGCACGACCACAAAGGGCAAAGCAGTTGGTTGGGGGGGAGAGGGCATGAATATGTTAGGGCCTTATTAATATATGAATATGTTAGGGCCTTATTATTATATGTTAGGGCCTTATTAATAATTGTAAATTTCCGGTTTTTTAATTTATAGGGTGTGCCAGAGAAAGCGGCAGTTGGAGGGGTGTCATACTCCGAGTGGACATTATTAAAATGGTGCCGTGCCTTACACAAAAGAGCCCACCTGGTACCGCATGCAGGGCAGCAGAATCGACCCCTGTTGCCTTCCTGAACAGCGCCCACGCCTTTGCATGTTTTGAAGTGTTTGGATATGTGGTGTTGTGTTAGACCGGTGGTGGAGAAACTACATTGACTGCATGTATATGTTATTGTGAGATTTTTAGTGGTTATGTGTTCGAATTGAGATGTGTGATTTTTTTTTAAGTGTTTTGTGATTGTGGCAACTGTGGGGTGTATGCTAGGGCAATGGGCAACTGGGCATTCCAGCAACAAGTCTCCTTTTCCGTGGTAGACGCAACGCACCACGGTCTGAACATTCCCCGATGAAGCGGAGGAAGACGAAGTCGCCATCTATCGTCCAGTGGTGTCTGCAAAACAAAACACAAGGCAGCAAGCGCACTGTACGTGATGGCAGACGTGGTGCTGCGTGGATGCACAGCAGTACTGGTGGGTGAGTTAATAATGGAAATCGCTAGCACTCTTCGGTATGATAATATTTTAGAGGCACCAACTATAGTAGACCAGAAATACACCACGGAAAACTATAGGACAACAGACTATTATAACGGTAAACTATAAAACAACAGACCAAAAGAAAACACCTCCTTTATGATTGAGAAAAAAAAGAACTAGATTGAGCAGTCTGGGTGAAGATAATGGTAAGATTAAGGTTGGTATGAAAGTTTTGTCAATAACGGAATTTAGACTAATCAGATAACAGTTTTAATTTTATGATTTTGGGTTGTTGAAAGATTTACTTTTATAAGAAAAACAAAATGGTGGTTCAGCAAGGCAATTTGGCCGGATTTCAATTTGAATAATTTGGTTTAAGGGGCAATAAAGGGATAAAATAAAGACGGGTTTTAGGTAATTAAGCCAAACTGAACCGGAAATTTGATAAAGGGAAAAGGTCCGGGTTCCAATTAGTTTTGAGGGGGTGACCGGGGTTTAGGTGGTGGAGGGTTATCTATTTTTTTTTTATTAGGGGGGGGGGTGCCAATTTAAGTGCTAGCGGGGCGGAAAAATTAATAAAATACTATAAAATTTTTAAAATTGTAAAAGCAGTAATATAGAAACCCGGCCGGGGACTCACTTTTTGTTTGTAGTTGAGATTGTAATTTGGTTCTGTAATCCAATTGGTTGTTGTAGATCAGGTTGTTGTCCAGTGGTAATCCAATAGTAATCCAGTATTAGTGTTGCAGATTTTAGTTTAAAGTCCTAAAGTCCCCGGCACGGGTTGTTCGGCTTCAGCAGCCTCCCTATCGTGCTCAGCGCACACTCCCTAACGTGCCAATCAGCGGCAGACAGCCAGCACAAGGCCCACAGCGGGCAATGCCTAGCTCTTCCTAGCAGTGAGGGGTGCACTCTTCTAGCTGTGGACCCTTGGAGTGCTGGTGGTGCCACTGTCTGCCGCTTGGAGTCGGAGGGAGGTGCGCAGGTGGTGGAGAGTCGACGGAAGGCTGCAGGTGTGGTTGGTCGCCAAGATCTTGTTGTAGTTGGTTCTTGTAGAGGTTGTAGTAGGTTGATCGCTTCGTTTTCGAATCTAAAAAAAAAATATCTCAGGGTTCTGAAAAGAACCGTTTTTTTCTTTTTGTTTGAAGAAGAACCCACACTTGATCTTAGCGAGAAGAGCCGAGAAGCGATACCTCTGTAGGTCCTCCGGATCACTTATTCGAGATAAGCGGTTTAAATGCGTTTGCTCTTTGGCGCACCGCGCCCCGGTGGAACTGGGCTATACCAGACACACGGGATAATTTGAATTGATCGAAGTCACATGATTTCTCCAACGGCGTTTTTCTCTTGGTCCTCCTTATCTTACCTCCTCTTCTCTTTTTTTGCCACCCTCTCCCCCCCAAAAAATAAAATTTTTATATATATTTTATAAATTCGAATAATAACTAGAAAAATAACAACTGTAACAGCAAGAGGTGCAACAACAATTGATGGAAAAAATGAAACAGCCCTCGGGAATTGTTGTTTTTCTTGCTTTATTAGTAAAAGTACAAAACCAAATTTTGGGTGGGGCCTAAAATAGGGGTAAAATATGGAACGCTTCACGATTTTGCGTGTCATCCTTGCGCCTGGCCCTGTCAACCGAGAAGGACTCATCGTGTACACATGATCTTTATGTCATCGTAAGCAGGCAATCAAGACGAACAAGATGCAATTTCGATCTTTAAAATCGGGCCAATATTGGTGGTGTAATAAAATAATGTTTAAACACATTGGCTGAAGTCCGCCGCAGCAACTCTATATGCTAGTTTACTTGTCTGCAACTACGTCATAAAGGCTGTCTATTACGCAGTGGAAATGGAAGTTTTGAGCTTACGCATGAAGCAAACTGAGTGTTTGGGCCGTAAAATCGGTGCTGGAGCCTCACTGGAAAACTTTTACGAGTAACATCATATATCGTTGGAAAGGTGTGAACAGCACGCGTACGATGCAATATTGAGCGTAAAAATCGGACCACCACCGGTCGAGATATAAGAAAAGTTTTGAACACTTGTCGAAATGTGCGAAACATAAACGAACTTTACTCGCGCGACTTTGGACGGCCGTAACTCGAAAACGGCTGGAAGTATCGGAAAAAGCTTTGCATCATTGGAATTGGGCAATCAAGACGAACAAGATGCAATTTTGATCTTCGAAATCGAGCGAGAATTGGCCGCGCAAAAAGTAAAGTTTGAACACTTTCGCAAAACAGCCAAAAATTTTCCAAATCAGCCAGACAGACCCCCCGCGTCATCAGGCACCGAAAAAAAAGGCGAATAAAATAAACAAGCAGGTAATGTTCCAATTGTGTTCCATTTACTGAGAGAGGCCGGATCCAGACGGTAAAAAAGGAAAAATAAAATAAACAAACAAGCGATTTTTATCGGAAAATTGACGTCATTCTCTCGCGCGGGTAATAGGGTGCGTGGATAAGCCTATCTCCGCCGCTGGTGACCCGATTTGGACGTGCGAGGTGTCAACGGACGCGTATCGTTGACACCCACACAGCCACGCGTACGCCTAAGCCTAAAAGCGCCCCCCCGAGCCACGACACGCGATCCCGTCTCCGTCGAGGCTCTGAAAAGAGCCGTTCGCAGGGTCAGCGTACCCTCATCTCTGCGGTGGTCCTGAGAAGGACCGTTCGAAGAGCCGGCGGAAGCATCCCTCGTCCTTCTTGGCAGCAGCAGCATCTCTCATCTCTCCTCGTGGTCGGTTATCTCTGTTATCTCTTTCGGTGGCCCTGAGAAGGGCCGTTCGATCCCTTAGCCGTCTCGCGCCGCATTTGACCGGCAAGCGTGATCTCCCGGTAGGGGGGACGACGAGCACCGGCCCGTCTGCGTCCTAAAAACGTCGAAAAGCGGACTTCCTGCCACTTTCGGATCCGAAACCACCGCCGAAAAGTGACGAGAAGCCGCGAAAACCGGCGAAAAGCCGCGAGAACGGCCGAACCGTCCCGCCGCTAGGCGTCCAAGGCGCGGGTTTGTTCACTACGTTTTGCGAAATACTTGCGCAAGCCGTAGTGAAGATCGCGGTGCACCCCTTGCGCAGGGGCCATGCTAATCTTCTCTGTATCGATCCAATTTTAGTATATGTACTGCCGAAGCAAGTACATTTATGCCATAGAACGACATCTAAAATGTCGATTTTTGTTCATCCGAAAACTTTGGACCGAGGGAATCGCATACGCGCAGCCGATAATGTTTGACAGGATACAACAAAAGATTGTGCCTGTTTGACCGCTAGACCGCGCATTCGTCTCGCGTCGAGTTGCGCTGGAGGGAAATGTACAAACGACATATTACGGACGCGAGAAATGGGCAAAATATGGATAAAAAAAGAACAAAAAAGAGTTTCGAAAGAAAAATGGCAGGTTCGAGAGAAAAAAAACAAAGAAAAAGGAGATACGGCAAAAGGAGAGACCCGAGAAAAAGGCAGTTTAAAATAAACAAACAAGGTATAGGACAAAGCATAGGGGAAACTGCAAGCTGGCCACAGCACTTCGTTTCGACCAAAAAAACTGTTTCGCAGAGGTTCGAAACACTGTTTCGCAGAGGTTCGAAACAAACGTTTCGATGAGGTTCGAAAAATTGTTTCGGGTAGGTTCGAACAAACGTTATATATACGCATGAACAAAACTATGACTTTTTCGCATAAGGAGAAAGCATAGGCACGGTCGTTGACTGTCTGGTATGTGAATGGTCTAGAGCGCAGCCAATCGGGACCTCCCGTCGCTCGCGCTCTAGGACGCATCGGTATAAAGGCGTTCGACCCGCGCCTGTAGTTGTTAGTCAATCTATTGTAGTCATGGCAGCAGCAGCAGTTAAATCGAAGGCAGGCAGCAAAGCGGCAGCCCCGCTGCACCCAACTTACCAAGTTATGGTGAAGGCAGCAATCGCAGCCAGCAAAGAGAGGTCGGGGTCGTCGTCGCGACAGGCTGTCGTCAAGTACGTGGTTGCCAATTATAAAGTTAAAGAAGATGCAGCGGCGGCGCGGATCCGTCAATGTTTGCAGCGGCTATCGAAAAAGGGCGAAATTCAGCACACCAAAGGCACAGGCGCTTCTGGGTCGTTCAAAATTGCCAAGGTCGTTAACTCCAAGAAACCAGCAAACAAATCGACAAAGGCGGCCACTTCCAAAAAGACAGCGACTCCCGCCAAGAAAATCCCGGCGGGAAGGAAGAAACTGGCGAGCGGTGCAAAGAAAATAACCACCGCGAAGCGGCCGGCGCCCAAGACGGCGAGCGCCAAGTCGACAAAAAAGACCGCCACCAAACCAAAGAAACCGGCAGCGAAAACGGCAAGTAAACCAAAGCCGCCGCCTACAAAGAAACCAGCGGTCAAAAGAGCAACTAAAGGCAAAAAGTAGTTGCGCAAAATCTACAGCAGAAAACGGCTCTTTTCAGAGCCACCCCAATACCAAAGGAGTGTCACCTATATCGTTACTGAAGTATTAGTGTTTTAAACTGCGCCGCAGCTCGGCGCGACCGACCCCATGCTGCGTTCAGACGGCTACACGACCCCCGCCGTGTCGGGCTACGCCAGCCGTTGCGACATAGCTATAGTGATCGCTGATATGGTGCAATCCAACCCCTCCGTCACTTTTTTCTACGCTGTTTCGACGAGGTTCGAAATAACGCATAGGAAAACCAATAGGCGTTCAGAGCTACATTGCCTTTTAAGCCGTCCGTTTCCTTTTCGTGTTTCGAGAAGGTTCGAAAGTCGAACTTGCAGCCCTGGTTCGCCTTTTTCCACTCAGTTTCGAGGAGGTTCGAAAAAATGCATGGGAGAACCAATAGACGTTCAGAGCTGCGTTGCCTTTTAGGCCGGACTCTCTCTTTTTGTGTTTCGAGAAGGTTCGAAAATCGTACTTGCAGCCCTCGTTCGCTTTTTTTCAACTGTGTTTCGAGGAGGTTCGAAAGAATGCATAGGAGAACCAATAGCCGGGCAGCGCCACAACGCTCTTTAAAGCTGTTTCGCTCATATCTTCTGTTTCGAGAAGGTTCGAAACATCTTGCCGCCAAAAAAACGGACGAAGCGACCTTTCGTAAACGTATTGCGAACGATTTGGCTTTCGGAAGAGCATCGTTTCTCTGCTGTTGCCGTGTCGTGCGACCAGCGACCTGCTGCATCATGTTGCGACGCTCCCCTGCTGAGCCATGTCGCGCGACGGTCAACCACTGTATATTGTCGCGCGATCGGCCCCCCTGCCGCGTCGGTCCGGCGGCAGTCGGTGTCGCGCGACCGGCCCCCCTGCCGCGTCGGTCTGGCGGCAGTCGGTGTCGCGCGACCGGCCCACCTGTAGCGACGGTCTGGCGGCAGTCGGTGTCGCGCGACCGGCCCACCTGTCGCGTCGGTCTGGCTGCAGTCGCTTTGCGCGACCCACCCGTTGCCTTCGTTCGGCTGCCCGCCGCTGTGTCGGGCTACGTCGCCCGTTGCGACATAGCCGAACTGATCGCTGAAATGGTGCAATCCAACCTCTCAGCCGCTTTTTTCTACGCTGTTTCGACGAGGTTCGTAATAATGCATGGGAAAACCAATAGGCGTTCGGAGCCGCATTGCCTTTTAAGCCGTCCTCTCTCTTTTTGTGTTTCGAGAAGGTTCGAATATCGAACCTGCAGGTCTCGTTCGCTTTTTTCTTTTTGTTTCGAGGAGGTTCGAAAGAATGCATTGAAGAACCAATGGCCGATCGGTCTGCACTGTTATTTCCTTGCACCTTTTGTTTCGATAAGGTTCGTAAGCGGGCTATATATTCTCTGGGCGAGCCAATCGCTGCTGTTAGTTACGCTGTACGTGTCCTGAGTTGCTGTATTTCTGTAGAAAAGCTGTACTGTCAAAGAAATAATGTCCGGACGAGGAAAAGGAGGCAAGGGTTTAGGAAAGGGAGGAGCGAAGCGCCATCGCAAAGTGCTGCGAGATAACATCCAAGGCATAACCAAGCCTGCGATTCGAAGGTTGGCTCGTCGTGGAGGCGTCAAGCGAATTTCTGGTCTCATCTACGAAGAGACAAGGGGCGTCCTTAAAGTGTTCTTGGAGAACGTGATCCGTGATGCTGTCACCTACACCGAGCACGCCAAGCGCAAGACCGTCACCGCCCTCGACGTCGTCTATGCTCTCAAGAGGCAAGGACGTACTCTATACGGTTTCGGCGGCTAGACTGAAACCACCCACAATTTCGACCGGCCCTTTTCAGGGCCACCCATTTTTGTACAAAGAGAAATTCTGCTTGCTGCTTCGGCCGTTGGCGACGCGCGGAACTTGCGACGTTCGATGTCTGAAAATTTTACCCGTCGCCCGATTACAACGAAGGCTAGAACTGCGCCGCGCACCTAGGCTCCTGATTGGTTGTCAGGCCTTATCCAATTAGATCGCCGCTCGTTGTGTATAAGAACCGACCCCCGTCGAGGTAACGAGCACATTCAAAGTTTAGCAGGAGTTATGGCACGAACCAAGCAGACAGCACGAAAATCCACGGGAGGCAAAGCTCCGCGCAAGCAGCTGGCGACGAAGGCCGCCAGGAAGAGTGCACCCGCAACAGGCGGTGTGAAGAAGCCTCACCGATACCGACCGGGTACAGTCGCGTTGCGCGAAATCCGTCGGTACCAGAAATCGACAGAGCTGCTCATTCGCAAGTTGCCGTTCCAGCGTCTTGTTCGCGAGATCGCGCAGGATTTCAAGACCGACCTGCGATTTCAGAGCAGCGCCGTCATGGCACTTCAAGAAGCGAGCGAAGCATATTTGGTCGGGCTTTTCGAGGACACCAACCTTTGCGCCATCCACGCAAAGCGTGTGACCATCATGCCGAAAGACATTCAACTGGCTCGTCGAATCCGTGGAGAGCGAGCTTAGACCCCAATCTGTTCTACCACTCATAAACGGCTCTTTTCAGAGCCACCCAAACTTGCCAAAGAGATCACTGTGTTTTTATTTTAATGTAAAATGTAGTCGAGTGCCGATGTACGTCGGGCCGACGTTTAGTAAAAGTACTGTGTCGGTGAAAACTTGTACGGTTGCGCAAAACATTTGCTGCAAAGTATCGTTCGTTTAAAACTCGGCAAGTAAAATTACAACCGATAAACGGCATCTCTTTAATTGAAATATGGGTGGCCCTGAAAAGAGCCGTTTGATTTGTTACGAAGGACTGCAATTTAAGCTTTCTTCTGGGTCTTTTTAGGCAAGAGCACAGCTTGAATGTTGGGTAGCACTCCGCCCTGCGCGATGGTTACTTTTCCCAATAGCTTGTTCAACTCTTCGTCGTTTCGCACAGCAAGCTGAAGGTGCCTGGGAATAATTCTGGTCTTCTTGTTGTCACGGGCAGCATTGCCGGCCAACTCTAGCACTTCGGCGCTAAGATACTCGAGAACAGCAGCCAAGTAAACCGGTGCGCCGGCCCCAACTCGTTCAGAGTAGTGACCATTTCGCAGCAGTCTGTGAACCCGACCGACTGGAAACTGCAGGCCTGCTCTCGACGACCGACTTTTTGGCTTCGCCTTGGATTTTCCTCCGCCTTTTCCTCGTCCTGACATTCTGTTAGTTTGATCTGTCTAATGGTCTATGAATACCGAATCGGCGGTCGCCCACCTTATATACCGAGGGAAAAAATCGACAGCAGCCTTAGGATTTTGCGAGAGCGCCGCGGCGACCAATGGGAGGCGAAGAAAAATATAACAAAGGCTTCTCTCGATCCTCATTTGCATGTGCGTCACAAAAAAGATCGACAGCAGCCTCAGAGCCGTGCGAGAGAGCCGCAGCGACCAATGAGATGCGAGGAAAATTATAACGGAGGCTGCTCTCGATCCTCATTTGCATGCACGTCACGAAAAAAGTCGACAGCAGCCCCAGAACCAATGAGGTGCGAGGAAGAATATAACAGAGGCTTCTTTCGATCCTCATTTGCATGCCGGTTACTATAAGTTCAAGCGATTCGTTGGCAACGTATCATTCGAAATGGCACCCTCAGGCAAAGGAACGAAGAAAGCTGTGAAGAAAGCGGCGCCGGCCGACCAGAAAAAGAAGCGAAGACAGAAGCGCAAGGAGAGCTTCTCCATCTATGTGTACAAAGTGCTGAAGCAAGTACACCCCGACACTGGCATCTCCAGCAAAGCGATGAGCATCATGAACTCGTTCGTCAACGACATTTTCGAGCGCATATCGCAGGAGTCGTCAAAACTATCAACCTACAACAAGCGTACCACCATCAGCAGTCGGGAGATCCAAACCGCAGTGCGTCTGCTACTACCCGGTGAGCTCGCAAAGCACGCCGTCTCCGAAGGAACCAAAGCCGTGACAAAGTACACCAGCTCCAAGTGAGAAGTACCCACGGAACCATCACTCTGCAAACGGCTCTTTTCAGAGCCACCCAATTCAGTAAACGAGATGCAATCTTAAGCGGCGCCATTTTGTCATGTCGCTTTCAGGTTGTTGCGTCGCCAATTGACGCGGCATGTGAACGAACCAATCACGCCGCACTAAGAAAGCGGGAAAATCCTAACGGTCGCGTGTAGGTGGTGTCATGACAGGTCAAGGAAAGGTACGCTAGGTCAGCGGTATTTGAAGTCTAACCGCAATTGGTTAGGCGATTGTCCAATAAAGCGTTTCCGCGGGGTATTTAAAACGAAATGCCCTTGAAAATGATGTTAAATTGTCAGTGTCAGTTCAAGAAGCCTCAGGTCAGGTCAGAAAGCCAGCTCAGGTCAACCCGCCGCCATTGTTGCGTCTAGTCGCACCGCCCGCCGCCGCGCGACAGCCCCCTGCCGTGTAATGTCGCGCTGCCTCGTCGCTCGACAGCCGCCCGCTGTGCAATGTCGCGCCGCCTCGTCGTCGCTGCTCGACGGCCCCTGCTGTACAATGTCGTGCGAGCGACCACCTGCTGCGTCGCGCCGCCCGCAGACATGCTGTCCACCCGTCGCGCATCCCTTCTGTTTCGAGGAGGTTCGACATAATGTACAGAAAACCAATAGGCGTCGGCGCCGTACAGCCTTTCAAGCTGGCCACTTTCTCTTTCTTGTTTCGAGAAGGTTCGAAAGTCAAGACTGCAGGCAAGCTCTCGATCGTTTTTTTTCCGTTGTTTCGAGAAGGTTCGAAAGGATACATTGCCAAACCAATAGGCGCACTGTTTGTTAGGACTGATTTCTTGCACTTGTGTTTCGGGAAGGTTCGAGTCTTGCTGCGCAAACGTGTTACAAACGTTTTCCGCATTGGCAACAGCTTTGTTTCTTTGATGTTTCCATGTCGCGCGACCGTCCCACCTGCCGCGTCGCGCTGTCGGCCGCGCCATGTGGGCCGACCCATCAACTGCTCTCGAAGCGTCAGGTAAACGTTTTATAAACGAAAAGTGGCGGCGACAAAAGAATCTTCGACGGTTTAAAACCGCTTACGTTTTGCAAAAGTTTCCCCATCAAAAAAGGTGGCGCATTTTTTTAATAAATCGAGCGCCGAGCAGGAGAAGCTTCGACGTTTTGAAAACGTATTCTTTACGTTTTGAAAACGTTTTTACCACGGGAAGTGGTGGCGCTCTTTGTAATTAAATAGAGCGCCGAGCACATGATTCCCCGACGTTCCGAAAACGTACTTTTTCGTTTTTAACACATTTCCACCAAGAAAAGTGGTGGCGCTATATCTAATTAATCCTCTTTACACGCGGCGCCACGCGTCATGTCTCGTATTGCGATACCACACCAGGGGTTAATGTCTGGCCATGTCCACACGCAGCGCCGCTCACAAGGGCCATGTCTGGCTGTCTGGCCATTGTCACACGCAGCGCCACGCGTCATGGGCCATGTCTGCCACGTTGCCAAACGCAACACCCACGGGCCAGCGCCACGTTGCCACACGCCACACCACGGGCCATGTCAAAACGTTCAAACGCAGCGCCACAAGTCAAGTCAAGTCAAGTCAAGTCAAGTCAAGTCAAGTCAAGTCAAGTCAAGTCAAGTCAAGTCAAGTCAAGTCAAGTAAGTCAAGTCAAGTCAAGTCAAGTCAAGTCAAGTCAAGTCAAGTCAAGTCAAGTCAAGTCAAGTCAAGTCAAGTCAAGTCAAGTCAAGTCAAGTCAAGTCAAGTCAAGTCAAGTCAAGTCAAGTCAAGTCAAGTCAAGTCAAGTCAAGTCAAGTCAAGTCAAGTCAAGTCAAGTCAAGTCAAGTCAAGTCAAGTCAAGTCAAGTCAAGTCAAGTCAAGTCAAGTCAAGTCAAGTCAAGTCAAGTCAAGTCAAGTCAAGTCAAGTCAAGTCAAGTCAAGTCAAGTCAAGTCAAGTCAAGTCAAGTCAAGTCAAGTCAAGTCAAGTCAAGTCAAGTCAAGTCAAGTCAAGTCAAGTCAAGTCAAGTCAAGTCAAGTCAAGTCAAGTCAAGTCAAGTCAAGTCAAGTCAAGTCAAGTCAAGTCAAGTCAAGTCAAGTCAAGTCAAGTCAAGTCAAGTCAAGTCAAGTCAAGTCAAGTCAAGTCAAGTCAAGTCAAGTCAAGTCAAGTCAAGTCAAGTCAAGTCAAGTCAAGTCAAGTCAAGTCAAGTCAAGTCAAGTCAAGTCAAGTCAAGTCAGTCAAGTCAAGTCAAGTCAAGTCAAGTCAAGTCAAGTCAAGTCAAGTCAAGTCAAGTCAAGTCAAGTCAAGTCAAGTCAAGTCAAGTCAAGTCAAGTCAAGTCAAGTCAAGTCAAGTCAAGTCAAGTCAAGTCAAGTCAAGTCAAGTCAAGTCAAGTCAAGTCAAGTCAAGTCAAGTCAAGTCAAGTCAAGTCAAGTCAAGTCAAGTCAAGTCAAGTCAAGTCAAGTCAAGTCAAGTCAAGTCAAGTCAAGTCAAGTCAAGTCAAGTCAAGTCAAGTCAAGTCAAGTCAAGTCAAGTCAAGTCAAGTCAAGTCAAGTCAAGTCAAGTCAAGTCAAGTCAAGTCAAGTCAAGTCAAGTCAAGTCAAGTCAAGTCAAGTCAAGTCAAGTCAAGTCAAGTCAAGTCAAGTCAAGTCAAGTCAAGTCAAGTCAAGTCAAGTCAAGTCAAGTCAAGTCAAGTCAAGTCAAGTCAAGTCAAGTCAAGTCAAGTCAAGTCAAGTCAAGTCAAGTCAAGTCAAGTCAAGTCAAGTCAAGTCAAGTCAAGTCAAGTCAAGTCAAGTCAAGTCAAGTCAAGTCAAGTCAAGTCAAGTCAAGTCAAGTCAAGTCAAGTCAAGTCAAGTCAAGTCAAGTCAAGTCAAGTCAAGTCACGTTCACGGCACGGCATGGCAAATGTAGAGGACTGCTTGATGTGTAAGGCCCTTTTCAGGGCCACCAATATACATACGAAAGAGTTAATGAGCTTTTAAACGTACTCCGAACGTTTTAAAGTTTCAATTTTTTTCTTGTCCGGCAGCCAAGCCAATCTTCTCTGTACAGTTCCAATTATGGAATTCATTGTGTGATGTAGGTGGCTTGGATGCTTAAGAATTGTCACGGGAAATGTTAAACTTCCCATTTAAGGGCAACCTTCGTTGTTTAAACGTATTACCTTTCATGGGTTGCCTAGGGTCCCAAAAAGTTTGGCCGGACGTATACTTAACGAATTGAATTAAGCACTGTTTGACTTCCTTGAGGCCAGCGCGATCTTCTCTGTAGTTTTCCAATATTGGTACGGGTAAGCTAGAGCCCCACTCTTCACGTCTCGTGTCATGCGATCGGGGATGTTAACTTTTCTTCTCAAGGGCCACTTTAACATTAGGAATTGTCACTCATTCGTTTAACAAACGAACTAGATTATAGCGCTTAAATTCCCCAGTAAACGAAGATTGTTTTTCGACTCCAAGTGAACATGTCCGACATGTTCGGGCATTCTATTTGAATAAGGTAAGAATATGGGCCGAGGCTCAAACTATATTTTATATCGCTGTTCTCAGTCTTTTCTGTATCCCTCCAGCTTTAATGAATGTAATAAAAAACCCTTAGCCTTGATGTCACAAACCCTAACCCCATGCACAGTCGCTATCACTAACCGCGATCCCCCGACGTCACCACCTACCCCTAGCTCCTAATTCCTGTAACCCCCAACTTACAAAATTCCTAACAGTTGCCCATAAATCTATTTTCTGTACATACCGCTTCTTTCTACTGGAAAGTTACACAAGTTTGACTACTTTTTGGACATTTATTCGGGACTGTTTTCTTTGGCAAATTTTACTCTTCGAAAGTGTAAGGCAGGATGGACCTTGCATATATACGGAGAATGTGTTTGTTTATTGGTTTGTTATTATTCCACCGGAGTGGAATGTGGGCCGAACCTGGAGGTACTGCAATACCAGGACAACCCGTGAGCAGGGTGGAGCAAGCTCCAGCACCATGCCCTATGTTCAAAAATCCGATTAATACATAGAGGAAACGAATCGTTTCCGTCCCAGGTATTAAACTGAGAAGAACAGATACTACACTTGATCTTAGCTCAAAGAGCCGAGAAGCGATACCTCTGTAGGTCCTCCGGATCACTTATTCGAGATAAGCGGTTTAAATGCGTTTGCTCTTTGGCGCACCGCGCCCCGGTGGAACTGGGCTATACCAGACACACGGGATAATTTGAATTGATCGAAGTCAAATGATTTCTCCAACAGCGTTTTGCTCTTGGTCCTCCTTATCTTACCTCCTCTTCTCTTTTTTTTGCCACCCTCTCCCCCACAAAAATAAAAATTTTATATATATTTTTTTAAATTCGAACAATAACTAGAAAAATAACAACTGTAACAGCAAGAGGTGCAACAACAATTGATGGAAAAAATGAAACAGCCCTCGGGAATTGTTGTTTTTCTTGCTTTATTAGTAAAAGTACAAAACCAAATTTTGGGTGGGGCCTAAAATAGGGGTAAAATATGGAACGCTTCACGATTTTGCGTGTCATCCTTGCGCAGGGGCCATGCTAATCTTCTCTGTATCGATCCAATTTTAGTATATGTACTGCCGAAGCAAGTACATTTATGCCATAGAACGACATCTAAAATGTCGATTTTTGTTCATCCGAAAACTTTGGACCGAGGGAATCGCATACGCGCAGCCGATAATGTTTGACAGGATACAACAAAAGATTGTGCCTGTTTGACCGCTAGACCGCGCATTCGTCTCGCGTCGAGTTGCGCTGGAGGGAAATGTACAAACGACATATTACGGACGCGAGAAATGGGCAAAATATGGATAAAAAAAGAACAAAAAAGAGTTTCGAAAGAAAAATGGCAGGTTCGAGAGAAAAAAAACAAAGAAAAAGGAGATACGGCAAAAGGAGAGACCCGAGAAAAAGGCAGTTTAAAATAAACAAACAAGGTATAGGACAAAGCATAGGGGAAACTGCAAGCTGGCCACAGCACTTCGTTTCGACCAAAAAAACTGTTTCGCAGAGGTTCGAAACACTGTTTCGCAGAGGTTCGAAACAAACGTTTCGATGAGGTTCGAAAAATTGTTTCGGGTAGGTTCGAACAAACGTTATATATACGCATGAACAAAACTATGACTTTTTCGCATAAGGAGAAAGCATAGGCACGGTCGTTGACTGTCTGGTATGTGAATGGTCTAGAGCGCAGCCAATCGGGACCTCCCGTCGCTCGCGCTCTAGGACGCATCGGTATAAAGGCGTTCGACCCGCGCCTGTAGTTGTTAGTCAATCTATTGTAGTCATGGCAGCAGCAGCAGTTAAATCGAAGGCAGGCAGCAAAGCGGCAGCCCCGCTGCACCCAACTTACCAAGTTATGGTGAAGGCAGCAATCGCAGCCAGCAAAGAGAGGTCGGGGTCGTCGTCGCGACAGGCTGTCGTCAAGTACGTGGTTGCCAATTATAAAGTTAAAGAAGATGCAGCGGCGGCGCGGATCCGTCAATGTTTGCAGCGGCTATCGAAAAAGGGCGAAATTCAGCACACCAAAGGCACAGGCGCTTCTGGGTCGTTCAAAATTGCCAAGGTCGTTAACTCCAAGAAACCAGCAAACAAATCGACAAAGGCGGCCACTTCCAAAAAGACAGCGACTCCCGCCAAGAAAATCCCGGCGGGAAGGAAGAAACTGGCGAGCGGTGCAAAGAAAATAACCACCGCGAAGCGGCCGGCGCCCAAGACGGCGAGCGCCAAGTCGACAAAAAAGACCGCCACCAAACCAAAGAAACCGGCAGCGAAAACGGCAAGTAAACCAAAGCCGCCGCCTACAAAGAAACCAGCGGTCAAAAGAGCAACTAAAGGCAAAAAGTAGTTGCGCAAAATCTACAGCAGAAAACGGCTCTTTTCAGAGCCACCCCAATACCAAAGGAGTGTCACCTATATCGTTACTGAAGTATTAGTGTTTTAAACTGCGCCGCAGCTCGGCGCGACCGACCCCATGCTGCGTTCAGACGGCTACACGACCCCCGCCGTGTCGGGCTACGCCAGCCGTTGCGACATAGCTATAGTGATCGCTGATATGGTGCAATCCAACCCCTCCGTCACTTTTTTCTACGCTGTTTCGACGAGGTTCGAAATAACGCATAGGAAAACCAATAGGCGTTCAGAGCTACATTGCCTTTTAAGCCGTCCGTTTCCTTTTCGTGTTTCGAGAAGGTTCGAAAGTCGAACTTGCAGCCCTGGTTCGCCTTTTTTCCACTCAGTTTCGAGGAGGTTCGAAAAAATGCATGGGAGAACCAATAGACGTTCAGAGCTGCGTTGCCTTTTAGGCCGGACTCTCTCTTTTTGTGTTTCGAGAAGGTTCGAAAATCGTACTTGCAGCCCTCGTTCGCTTTTTTTCAACTGTGTTTCGAGGAGGTTCGAAAGAATGCATAGGAGAACCAATAGCCGGGCAGCGCCACAACGCTCTTTAAAGCTGTTTCGCTCATATCTTCTGTTTCGAGAAGGTTCGAAACATCTTGCCGCCAAAAAAACGGACGAAGCGACCTTTCGTAAACGTATTGCGAACGATTTGGCTTTCGGAAGAGCATCGTTTCTCTGCTGTTGCCGTGTCGTGCGACCAGCGACCTGCTGCATCATGTTGCGACGCTCCCCTGCTGAGCCATGTCGCGCGACGGTCAACCACTGTATATTGTCGCGCGATCGGCCCCCCTGCCGCGTCGGTCCGGCGGCAGTCGGTGTCGCGCGACCGGCCCCCCTGCCGCGTCGGTCTGGCGGCAGTCGGTGTCGCGCGACCGGCCCACCTGTAGCGACGGTCTGGCGGCAGTCGGTGTCGCGCGACCGGCCCACCTGTCGCGTCGGTCTGGCTGCAGTCGCTTTGCGCGACCCACCCGTTGCCTTCGTTCGGCTGCCCGCCGCTGTGTCGGGCTACGTCGCCCGTTGCGACATAGCCGAACTGATCGCTGAAATGGTGCAATCCAACCTCTCAGCCGCTTTTTTCTACGCTGTTTCGACGAGGTTCGTAATAATGCATGGGAAAACCAATAGGCGTTCGGAGCCGCATTGCCTTTTAAGCCGTCCTCTCTCTTTTTGTGTTTCGAGAAGGTTCGAATATCGAACCTGCAGGTCTCGTTCGCTTTTTTCTTTTTGTTTCGAGGAGGTTCGAAAGAATGCATTGAAGAACCAATGGCCGATCGGTCTGCACTGTTATTTCCTTGCACCTTTTGTTTCGATAAGGTTCGTAAGCGGGCTATATATTCTCTGGGCGAGCCAATCGCTGCTGTTAGTTACGCTGTACGTGTCCTGAGTTGCTGTATTTCTGTAGAAAAGCTGTACTGTCAAAGAAATAATGTCCGGACGAGGAAAAGGAGGCAAGGGTTTAGGAAAGGGAGGAGCGAAGCGCCATCGCAAAGTGCTGCGAGATAACATCCAAGGCATAACCAAGCCTGCGATTCGAAGGTTGGCTCGTCGTGGAGGCGTCAAGCGAATTTCTGGTCTCATCTACGAAGAGACAAGGGGCGTCCTTAAAGTGTTCTTGGAGAACGTGATCCGTGATGCTGTCACCTACACCGAGCACGCCAAGCGCAAGACCGTCACCGCCCTCGACGTCGTCTATGCTCTCAAGAGGCAAGGACGTACTCTATACGGTTTCGGCGGCTAGACTGAAACCACCCACAATTTCGACCGGCCCTTTTCAGGGCCACCCATTTTTGTACAAAGAGAAATTCTGCTTGCTGCTTCGGCCGTTGGCGACGCGCGGAACTTGCGACGTTCGATGTCTGAAAATTTTACCCGTCGCCCGATTACAACGAAGGCTAGAACTGCGCCGCGCACCTAGGCTCCTGATTGGTTGTCAGGCCTTATCCAATTAGATCGCCGCTCGTTGTGTATAAGAACCGACCCCCGTCGAGGTAACGAGCACATTCAAAGTTTAGCAGGAGTTATGGCACGAACCAAGCAGACAGCACGAAAATCCACGGGAGGCAAAGCTCCGCGCAAGCAGCTGGCGACGAAGGCCGCCAGGAAGAGTGCACCCGCAACAGGCGGTGTGAAGAAGCCTCACCGATACCGACCGGGTACAGTCGCGTTGCGCGAAATCCGTCGGTACCAGAAATCGACAGAGCTGCTCATTCGCAAGTTGCCGTTCCAGCGTCTTGTTCGCGAGATCGCGCAGGATTTCAAGACCGACCTGCGATTTCAGAGCAGCGCCGTCATGGCACTTCAAGAAGCGAGCGAAGCATATTTGGTCGGGCTTTTCGAGGACACCAACCTTTGCGCCATCCACGCAAAGCGTGTGACCATCATGCCGAAAGACATTCAACTGGCTCGTCGAATCCGTGGAGAGCGAGCTTAGACCCCAATCTGTTCTACCACTCATAAACGGCTCTTTTCAGAGCCACCCAAACTTGCCAAAGAGATCACTGTGTTTTTATTTTAATGTAAAATGTAGTCGAGTGCCGATGTACGTCGGGCCGACGTTTAGTAAAAGTACTGTGTCGGTGAAAACTTGTACGGTTGCGCAAAACATTTGCTGCAAAGTATCGTTCGTTTAAAACTCGGGCAAGTAAAATTACAACCGATAAACGGCATCTCTTTAATTGAAATATGGGTGGCCCTGAAAAGAGCCGTTTGTTTTGTTACGAAGGACTGCAATTTAAGCTTTCTTCTGGGTCTTTTTAGGCAAGAGCACAGCTTGAATGTTGGGTAGCACTCCGCCCTGCGCGATGGTTACTTTTCCCAATAGCTTGTTCAACTCTTCGTCGTTTCGCACAGCAAGCTGAAGGTGCCTGGGAATAATTCTGGTCTTCTTGTTGTCACGGGCAGCATTGCCGGCCAACTCTAGCACTTCGGCGCTAAGATACTCGAGAACAGCAGCCAAGTAAACCGGTGCGCCGGCCCCAACTCGTTCAGAGTAGTGACCATTTCGCAGCAGTCTGTGAACCCGACCGACTGGAAACTGCAGGCCTGCTCTCGACGACCGACTTTTTGGCTTCGCCTTGGATTTTCCTCCGCCTTTTCCTCGTCCTGACATTCTGTTAGTTTGATCTGTCTAATGGTCTATGAATACCGAATCGGCGGTCGCCCACCTTATATACCGAGGGAAAAAATCGACAGCAGCCTTAGGATTTTGCGAGAGCGCCGCGGCGACCAATGGGAGGCGAAGAAAAATATAACAAAGGCTTCTCTCGATCCTCATTTGCATGTGCGTCACAAAAAAGATCGACAGCAGCCTCAGAGCCGTGCGAGAGAGCCGCAGCGACCAATGAGATGCGAGGAAAATTATAACGGAGGCTGCTCTCGATCCTCATTTGCATGCACGTCACGAAAAAAGTCGACAGCAGCCCCAGAACCAATGAGGTGCGAGGAAGAATATAACAGAGGCTTCTTTCGATCCTCATTTGCATGCCGGTTACTATAAGTTCAAGCGATTCGTTGGCAACGTATCATTCGAAATGGCACCCTCAGGCAAAGGAACGAAGAAAGCTGTGAAGAAAGCGGCGCCGGCCGACCAGAAAAAGAAGCGAAGACAGAAGCGCAAGGAGAGCTTCTCCATCTATGTGTACAAAGTGCTGAAGCAAGTACACCCCGACACTGGCATCTCCAGCAAAGCGATGAGCATCATGAACTCGTTCGTCAACGACATTTTCGAGCGCATATCGCAGGAGTCGTCAAAACTATCAACCTACAACAAGCGTACCACCATCAGCAGTCGGGAGATCCAAACCGCAGTGCGTCTGCTACTACCCGGTGAGCTCGCAAAGCACGCCGTCTCCGAAGGAACCAAAGCCGTGACAAAGTACACCAGCTCCAAGTGAGAAGTACCCACGGAACCATCACTCTGCAAACGGCTCTTTTCAGAGCCACCCAATTCAGTAAACGAGATGCAATCTTAAGCGGCGCCATTTTGTCATGTCGCTTTCAGGTTGTTGCGTCGCCAATTGACGCGGCATGTGAACGAACCAATCACGCCGCACTAAGAAAGCGGGAAAATCCTAACGGTCGCGTGTAGGTGGTGTCATGACAGGTCAAGGAAAGGGTACGCTAGGTCAGCGGTATTTGAAGTCTAACCGCAATTGGTTAGGCGATTGTCCAATAAAGCGTTTCCGCGGGGGTATTTAAAACGAAATGCCCTTGAAAATGATGTTAAATTGTCAGTGTCAGTTCAAGAAGCCTCAGGTCAGGTCAGAAAGCCAGCTCAGGTCAACCCGCCGCCATTGTTGCGTCTAGTCGCACCGCCCGCCGCCGCGCGACAGCCCCCTGCCGTGTAATGTCGCGCTGCCTCGTCGCTCGACAGCCGCCCGCTGTGCAATGTCGCGCCGCCTCGTCGTCGCTGCTCGACGGCCCCCTGCTGTACAATGTCGTGCGAGCGACCACCTGCTGCGTCGCGCCGCCCGCAGACATGCTGTCCACCCGTCGCGCATCCCTTCTGTTTCGAGGAGGTTCGACATAATGTACAGAAAACCAATAGGCGTCGGCGCCGTACAGCCTTTCAAGCTGGCCACTTTCTCTTTCTTGTTTCGAGAAGGTTCGAAAGTCAAGACTGCAGGCAAGCTCTCGATCGTTTTTTTCCGTTGTTTCGAGAAGGTTCGAAAGGATACATTGCCAAACCAATAGGCGCACTGTTTGTTAGGACTGATTTCTTGCACTTGTGTTTCGGGAAGGTTCGAGTCTTGCTGCGCAAACGTGTTACAAACGTTTTCCGCATTGGCAACAGCTTTGTTTCTTTGATGTTTCCATGTCGCGCGACCGTCCCACCTGCCGCGTCGCGCTGTCGGCCGCGCCATGTGGGCCGACCCATCAACTGCTCTCGAAGCGTCAGGTAAACGTTTTATAAACGAAAAGTGGCGGCGACAAAAGAATCTTCGACGGTTTAAAACCGCTTACGTTTTGCAAAAGTTTCCCCATCAAAAAAGGTGGCGCATTTTTTTAATAAATCGAGCGCCGAGCAGGAGAAGCTTCGACGTTTTGAAAACGTATTCTTTACGTTTTGAAAACGTTTTTACCACGGGAAGTGGTGGCGCTCTTTGTAATTAATAGAGCGCCGAGCACATGATTCCCCGACGTTCCGAAAACGTACTTTTTTCGTTTTTAACACATTTCCACCAAGAAAAGTGGTGGCGCTATATCTAATTAATCCTCTTTACACGCGGCGCCACGCGTCATGTCTCGTATTGCGATACCACACCAGGGGTTAATGTCTGGCCATGTCCACACGCAGCGCCGCTCACAAGGGGCCATGTCTGGCTGTCTGGCCATTGTCACACGCAGCGCCACGCGTCATGGGCCATGTCTGCCACGTTGCCAAACGCAACACCCACGGGCCAGCGCCACGTTGCCACACGCCACACCACGGGCCATGTCAAAACGTTCAAACGCAGCGCCACAAGTCAAGTCAAGTCAAGTCAAGTCAAGTCAAGTCAAGTCAAGTCAAGTCAAGTCAAGTCAAGTCAAGTCAAGTCAAGTCAAGTCAAGTCAAGTCAAGTCAAGTCAAGTCAAGTCAAGTCAAGTCAAGTCAAGTCAAGTCAAGTCAAGTCAAGTCAAGTCAAGTCAAGTCAAGTCAAGTCAAGTCAAGTCAAGTCAAGTCAAGTCAAGTCAAGTCAAGTCAAGTCAAGTCAAGTCAAGTCAAGTCAAGTCAAGTCAAGTCAAGTCAAGTCAAGTCAAGTCAAGTCAAGTCAAGTCAAGTCAAGTCAAGTCAAGTCAAGTCAAGTCAAGTCAAGTCAAGTCAAGTCAAGTCAAGTCAAGTCAAGTCAAGTCAAGTCAAGTCAAGTCAAGTCAAGTCAAGTCAAGTCAAGTCAAGTCAAGTCAAGTCAAGTCAAGTCAAGTCAAGTCAAGTCAAGTCAAGTCAAGTCAAGTCAAGTCAAGTCAAGTCAAGTCAAGTCAAGTCAAGTCAAGTCAAGTCAAGTCAAGTCAAGTCAAGTCAAGTCAAGTCAAGTCAAGTCAAGTCAAGTCAAGTCAAGTCAAGTCAAGTCAAGTCAAGTCAAGTCAAGTCAAGTCAAGTCAAGTCAAGTCAAGTCAAGTCAAGTCAAGTCAAGTCAAGTCAAGTCAAGTCAAGTCAAGTCAAGTCAAGTCACGTTCACGGCACGGCATGGCAAATGTAGAGGACTGCTTGATGTGTAAGGCCCTTTTCAGGGCCACCAATATACATACGAAAGAGTTAATGAGCTTTTAAACGTACTCCGAACGTTTTAAAGTTTCAATTTTTTTCTTGTCCGGCAGCCAAGCCAATCTTCTCTGTACAGTTCCAATTATGGAATTCATTGTGTGATGTAGGTGGCTTGGATGCTTAAGAATTGTCACGGGAAATGTTAAACTTCCCATTTAAGGGCAACCTTCGTTGTTTAAACGTATTACCTTTCATGGGTTGCCTAGGGTCCCAAAAAGTTTGGCCGGACGTATACTTAACGAATTGAATTAAGCACTGTTTGACTTCCTTGAGGCCAGCGCGATCTTCTCTGTAGTTTTCCAATATTGGTACGGGTAAGCTAGAGCCCCACTCTTCACGTCTCGTGTCATGCGATCGGGGATGTTAACTTTTCTTCTCAAGGGCCACTTTAACATTAGGAATTGTCACTCATTCGTTTAACAAACGAACTAGATTATAGCGCTTAAATTCCCCAGTAAACGAAGATTGTTTTTCGACTCCAAGTGAACATGTCCGACATGTTCGGGCATTCTATTTGAATAAGGTAAGAATATGGGCCGAGGCTCAAACTATATTTTATATCGCTGTTCTCAGTCTTTTCTGTATCCCTCCAGCTTTAATGAATGTAATAAAAAACCCTTAGCCTTGATGTCACAAACCCTAACCCCATGCACAGTCGCTATCACTAACCGCGATCCCCCGACGTCACCACCTACCCCTAGCTCCTAATTCCTGTAACCCCCAACTTACAAAATTCCTAACAGTTGCCCATAAATCTATTTTCTGTACATACCGCTTCTTTCTACTGGAAAGTTACACAAGTTTGACTACTTTTTGGACATTTATTCGGGACTGTTTTCTTTGGCAAATTTTACTCTTCGAAAGTGTAAGGCAGGATGGACCTTGCATATATACGGAGAATGTGTTTGTTTATTGGTTTGTTATTATTCCACCGGAGTGGAATGTGGGCCGAACCTGGAGGTACTGCAATACCAGGACAACCCGTGAGCAGGGTGGAGCAAGCTCCAGCACCATGCCCTATGTTCAAAAATCCGATTAATACATAGAGGAAACGAATCGTTTCCGTCCCAGGTATTAAACTGAGAAGAACAGATACTACACTTGATCTTAGCTCAAAGAGCCGAGAAGCGATACCTCTGTAGGTCCTCCGGATCACTTATTCGAGATAAGCGGTTTAAATGCGTTTGCTCTTTGGCGCACCGCGCCCCGGTGGAACTGGGCTATACCAGACACACGGGATAATTTGAATTGATCGAAGTCAAATGATTTCTCCAACAGCGTTTTGCTCTTGGTCCTCCTTATCTTACCTCCTCTTCTCTTTTTTTTGCCACCCTCTCCCCCACAAAAATAAAAATTTTATATATATTTTTTTAAATTCGAACAATAACTAGAAAAATAACAACTGTAACAGCAAGAGGTGCAACAACAATTGATGGAAAAAATGAAACAGCCCTCGGGAATTGTTGTTTTTCTTGCTTTATTAGTAAAAGTACAAAACCAAATTTTGGGTGGGGCCTAAAATAGGGGTAAAATATGGAACGCTTCACGATTTTGCGTGTCATCCTTGCGCAGGGGCCATGCTAATCTTCTCTGTATCGATCCAATTTTAGTATATGTACTGCCGAAGCAAGTACATTTATGCCATAGAACGACATCTAAAATGTCGATTTTTGTTCATCCGAAAACTTTGGACCGAGGGAATCGCATACGCGCAGCCGATAATGTTTGACAGGATACAACAAAAGATTGTGCCTGTTTGACCGCTAGACCGCGCATTCGTCTCGCGTCGAGTTGCGCTGGAGGGAAATGTACAAACGACATATTACGGACGCGAGAAATGGGCAAAATATGGATAAAAAAAGAACAAAAAAGAGTTTCGAAAGAAAAATGGCAGGTTCGAGAGAAAAAAAACAAAGAAAAAGGAGATACGGCAAAAGGAGAGACCCGAGAAAAAGGCAGTTTAAAATAAACAAACAAGGTATAGGACAAAGCATAGGGGAAACTGCAAGCTGGCCACAGCACTTCGTTTCGACCAAAAAAACTGTTTCGCAGAGGTTCGAAACACTGTTTCGCAGAGGTTCGAAACAAACGTTTCGATGAGGTTCGAAAAATTGTTTCGGGTAGGTTCGAACAAACGTTATATATACGCATGAACAAAACTATGACTTTTTCGCATAAGGAGAAAGCATAGGCACGGTCGTTGACTGTCTGGTATGTGAATGGTCTAGAGCGCAGCCAATCGGGACCTCCCGTCGCTCGCGCTCTAGGACGCATCGGTATAAAGGCGTTCGACCCGCGCCTGTAGTTGTTAGTCAATCTATTGTAGTCATGGCAGCAGCAGCAGTTAAATCGAAGGCAGGCAGCAAAGCGGCAGCCCCGCTGCACCCAACTTACCAAGTTATGGTGAAGGCAGCAATCGCAGCCAGCAAAGAGAGGTCGGGGTCGTCGTCGCGACAGGCTGTCGTCAAGTACGTGGTTGCCAATTATAAAGTTAAAGAAGATGCAGCGGCGGCGCGGATCCGTCAATGTTTGCAGCGGCTATCGAAAAAGGGCGAAATTCAGCACACCAAAGGCACAGGCGCTTCTGGGTCGTTCAAAATTGCCAAGGTCGTTAACTCCAAGAAACCAGCAAACAAATCGACAAAGGCGGCCACTTCCAAAAAGACAGCGACTCCCGCCAAGAAAATCCCGGCGGGAAGGAAGAAACTGGCGAGCGGTGCAAAGAAAATAACCACCGCGAAGCGGCCGGCGCCCAAGACGGCGAGCGCCAAGTCGACAAAAAAGACCGCCACCAAACCAAAGAAACCGGCAGCGAAAACGGCAAGTAAACCAAAGCCGCCGCCTACAAAGAAACCAGCGGTCAAAAGAGCAACTAAAGGCAAAAAGTAGTTGCGCAAAATCTACAGCAGAAAACGGCTCTTTTCAGAGCCACCCCAATACCAAAGGAGTGTCACCTATATCGTTACTGAAGTATTAGTGTTTTAAACTGCGCCGCAGCTCGGCGCGACCGACCCCATGCTGCGTTCAGACGGCTACACGACCCCCGCCGTGTCGGGCTACGCCAGCCGTTGCGACATAGCTATAGTGATCGCTGATATGGTGCAATCCAACCCCTCCGTCACTTTTTTCTACGCTGTTTCGACGAGGTTCGAAATAACGCATAGGAAAACCAATAGGCGTTCAGAGCTACATTGCCTTTTAAGCCGTCCGTTTCCTTTTCGTGTTTCGAGAAGGTTCGAAAGTCGAACTTGCAGCCCTGGTTCGCCTTTTTTCCACTCAGTTTCGAGGAGGTTCGAAAAAATGCATGGGAGAACCAATAGACGTTCAGAGCTGCGTTGCCTTTTAGGCCGGACTCTCTCTTTTTGTGTTTCGAGAAGGTTCGAAAATCGTACTTGCAGCCCTCGTTCGCTTTTTTTCAACTGTGTTTCGAGGAGGTTCGAAAGAATGCATAGGAGAACCAATAGCCGGGCAGCGCCACAACGCTCTTTAAAGCTGTTTCGCTCATATCTTCTGTTTCGAGAAGGTTCGAAACATCTTGCCGCCAAAAAAACGGACGAAGCGACCTTTCGTAAACGTATTGCGAACGATTTGGCTTTCGGAAGAGCATCGTTTCTCTGCTGTTGCCGTGTCGTGCGACCAGCGACCTGCTGCATCATGTTGCGACGCTCCCCTGCTGAGCCATGTCGCGCGACGGTCAACCACTGTATATTGTCGCGCGATCGGCCCCCCTGCCGCGTCGGTCCGGCGGCAGTCGGTGTCGCGCGACCGGCCCCCCTGCCGCGTCGGTCTGGCGGCAGTCGGTGTCGCGCGACCGGCCCACCTGTAGCGACGGTCTGGCGGCAGTCGGTGTCGCGCGACCGGCCCACCTGTCGCGTCGGTCTGGCTGCAGTCGCTTTGCGCGACCCACCCGTTGCCTTCGTTCGGCTGCCCGCCGCTGTGTCGGGCTACGTCGCCCGTTGCGACATAGCCGAACTGATCGCTGAAATGGTGCAATCCAACCTCTCAGCCGCTTTTTTCTACGCTGTTTCGACGAGGTTCGTAATAATGCATGGGAAAACCAATAGGCGTTCGGAGCCGCATTGCCTTTTAAGCCGTCCTCTCTCTTTTTGTGTTTCGAGAAGGTTCGAATATCGAACCTGCAGGTCTCGTTCGCTTTTTTCTTTTTGTTTCGAGGAGGTTCGAAAGAATGCATTGAAGAACCAATGGCCGATCGGTCTGCACTGTTATTTCCTTGCACCTTTTGTTTCGATAAGGTTCGTAAGCGGGCTATATATTCTCTGGGCGAGCCAATCGCTGCTGTTAGTTACGCTGTACGTGTCCTGAGTTGCTGTATTTCTGTAGAAAAGCTGTACTGTCAAAGAAATAATGTCCGGACGAGGAAAAGGAGGCAAGGGTTTAGGAAAGGGAGGAGCGAAGCGCCATCGCAAAGTGCTGCGAGATAACATCCAAGGCATAACCAAGCCTGCGATTCGAAGGTTGGCTCGTCGTGGAGGCGTCAAGCGAATTTCTGGTCTCATCTACGAAGAGACAAGGGGCGTCCTTAAAGTGTTCTTGGAGAACGTGATCCGTGATGCTGTCACCTACACCGAGCACGCCAAGCGCAAGACCGTCACCGCCCTCGACGTCGTCTATGCTCTCAAGAGGCAAGGACGTACTCTATACGGTTTCGGCGGCTAGACTGAAACCACCCACAATTTCGACCGGCCCTTTTCAGGGCCACCCATTTTTGTACAAAGAGAAATTCTGCTTGCTGCTTCGGCCGTTGGCGACGCGCGGAACTTGCGACGTTCGATGTCTGAAAATTTTACCCGTCGCCCGATTACAACGAAGGCTAGAACTGCGCCGCGCACCTAGGCTCCTGATTGGTTGTCAGGCCTTATCCAATTAGATCGCCGCTCGTTGTGTATAAGAACCGACCCCCGTCGAGGTAACGAGCACATTCAAAGTTTAGCAGGAGTTATGGCACGAACCAAGCAGACAGCACGAAAATCCACGGGAGGCAAAGCTCCGCGCAAGCAGCTGGCGACGAAGGCCGCCAGGAAGAGTGCACCCGCAACAGGCGGTGTGAAGAAGCCTCACCGATACCGACCGGGTACAGTCGCGTTGCGCGAAATCCGTCGGTACCAGAAATCGACAGAGCTGCTCATTCGCAAGTTGCCGTTCCAGCGTCTTGTTCGCGAGATCGCGCAGGATTTCAAGACCGACCTGCGATTTCAGAGCAGCGCCGTCATGGCACTTCAAGAAGCGAGCGAAGCATATTTGGTCGGGCTTTTCGAGGACACCAACCTTTGCGCCATCCACGCAAAGCGTGTGACCATCATGCCGAAAGACATTCAACTGGCTCGTCGAATCCGTGGAGAGCGAGCTTAGACCCCAATCTGTTCTACCACTCATAAACGGCTCTTTTCAGAGCCACCCAAACTTGCCAAAGAGATCACTGTGTTTTTATTTTAATGTAAAATGTAGTCGAGTGCCGATGTACGTCGGGCCGACGTTTAGTAAAAGTACTGTGTCGGTGAAAACTTGTACGGTTGCGCAAAACATTTGCTGCAAAGTATCGTTCGTTTAAAACTCGGGCAAGTAAAATTACAACCGATAAACGGCATCTCTTTAATTGAAATATGGGTGGCCCTGAAAAGAGCCGTTTGTTTTGTTACGAAGGACTGCAATTTAAGCTTTCTTCTGGGTCTTTTTAGGCAAGAGCACAGCTTGAATGTTGGGTAGCACTCCGCCCTGCGCGATGGTTACTTTTCCCAATAGCTTGTTCAACTCTTCGTCGTTTCGCACAGCAAGCTGAAGGTGCCTGGGAATAATTCTGGTCTTCTTGTTGTCACGGGCAGCATTGCCGGCCAACTCTAGCACTTCGGCGCTAAGATACTCGAGAACAGCAGCCAAGTAAACCGGTGCGCCGGCCCCAACTCGTTCAGAGTAGTGACCATTTCGCAGCAGTCTGTGAACCCGACCGACTGGAAACTGCAGGCCTGCTCTCGACGACCGACTTTTTGGCTTCGCCTTGGATTTTCCTCCGCCTTTTCCTCGTCCTGACATTCTGTTAGTTTGATCTGTCTAATGGTCTATGAATACCGAATCGGCGGTCGCCCACCTTATATACCGAGGGAAAAAATCGACAGCAGCCTTAGGATTTTGCGAGAGCGCCGCGGCGACCAATGGGAGGCGAAGAAAAATATAACAAAGGCTTCTCTCGATCCTCATTTGCATGTGCGTCACAAAAAAGATCGACAGCAGCCTCAGAGCCGTGCGAGAGAGCCGCAGCGACCAATGAGATGCGAGGAAAATTATAACGGAGGCTGCTCTCGATCCTCATTTGCATGCACGTCACGAAAAAAGTCGACAGCAGCCCCAGAACCAATGAGGTGCGAGGAAGAATATAACAGAGGCTTCTTTCGATCCTCATTTGCATGCCGGTTACTATAAGTTCAAGCGATTCGTTGGCAACGTATCATTCGAAATGGCACCCTCAGGCAAAGGAACGAAGAAAGCTGTGAAGAAAGCGGCGCCGGCCGACCAGAAAAAGAAGCGAAGACAGAAGCGCAAGGAGAGCTTCTCCATCTATGTGTACAAAGTGCTGAAGCAAGTACACCCCGACACTGGCATCTCCAGCAAAGCGATGAGCATCATGAACTCGTTCGTCAACGACATTTTCGAGCGCATATCGCAGGAGTCGTCAAAACTATCAACCTACAACAAGCGTACCACCATCAGCAGTCGGGAGATCCAAACCGCAGTGCGTCTGCTACTACCCGGTGAGCTCGCAAAGCACGCCGTCTCCGAAGGAACCAAAGCCGTGACAAAGTACACCAGCTCCAAGTGAGAAGTACCCACGGAACCATCACTCTGCAAACGGCTCTTTTCAGAGCCACCCAATTCAGTAAACGAGATGCAATCTTAAGCGGCGCCATTTTGTCATGTCGCTTTCAGGTTGTTGCGTCGCCAATTGACGCGGCATGTGAACGAACCAATCACGCCGCACTAAGAAAGCGGGAAAATCCTAACGGTCGCGTGTAGGTGGTGTCATGACAGGTCAAGGAAAGGGTACGCTAGGTCAGCGGTATTTGAAGTCTAACCGCAATTGGTTAGGCGATTGTCCAATAAAGCGTTTCCGCGGGGGTATTTAAAACGAAATGCCCTTGAAAATGATGTTAAATTGTCAGTGTCAGTTCAAGAAGCCTCAGGTCAGGTCAGAAAGCCAGCTCAGGTCAACCCGCCGCCATTGTTGCGTCTAGTCGCACCGCCCGCCGCCGCGCGACAGCCCCCTGCCGTGTAATGTCGCGCTGCCTCGTCGCTCGACAGCCGCCCGCTGTGCAATGTCGCGCCGCCTCGTCGTCGCTGCTCGACGGCCCCCTGCTGTACAATGTCGTGCGAGCGACCACCTGCTGCGTCGCGCCGCCCGCAGACATGCTGTCCACCCGTCGCGCATCCCTTCTGTTTCGAGGAGGTTCGACATAATGTACAGAAAACCAATAGGCGTCGGCGCCGTACAGCCTTTCAAGCTGGCCACTTTCTCTTTCTTGTTTCGAGAAGGTTCGAAAGTCAAGACTGCAGGCAAGCTCTCGATCGTTTTTTTCCGTTGTTTCGAGAAGGTTCGAAAGGATACATTGCCAAACCAATAGGCGCACTGTTTGTTAGGACTGATTTCTTGCACTTGTGTTTCGGGAAGGTTCGAGTCTTGCTGCGCAAACGTGTTACAAACGTTTTCCGCATTGGCAACAGCTTTGTTTCTTTGATGTTTCCATGTCGCGCGACCGTCCCACCTGCCGCGTCGCGCTGTCGGCCGCGCCATGTGGGCCGACCCATCAACTGCTCTCGAAGCGTCAGGTAAACGTTTTATAAACGAAAAGTGGCGGCGACAAAAGAATCTTCGACGGTTTAAAACCGCTTACGTTTTGCAAAAGTTTCCCCATCAAAAAAGGTGGCGCATTTTTTTAATAAATCGAGCGCCGAGCAGGAGAAGCTTCGACGTTTTGAAAACGTATTCTTTACGTTTTGAAAACGTTTTTACCACGGGAAGTGGTGGCGCTCTTTGTAATTAATAGAGCGCCGAGCACATGATTCCCCGACGTTCCGAAAACGTACTTTTTTCGTTTTTAACACATTTCCACCAAGAAAAGTGGTGGCGCTATATCTAATTAATCCTCTTTACACGCGGCGCCACGCGTCATGTCTCGTATTGCGATACCACACCAGGGGTTAATGTCTGGCCATGTCCACACGCAGCGCCGCTCACAAGGGGCCATGTCTGGCTGTCTGGCCATTGTCACACGCAGCGCCACGCGTCATGGGCCATGTCTGCCACGTTGCCAAACGCAACACCCACGGGCCAGCGCCACGTTGCCACACGCCACACCACGGGCCATGTCAAAACGTTCAAACGCAGCGCCACAAGTCAAGTCAAGTCAAGTCAAGTCAAGTCAAGTCAAGTCAAGTCAAGTCAAGTCAAGTCAAGTCAAGTCAAGTCAAGTCAAGTCAAGTCAAGTCAAGTCAAGTCAAGTCAAGTCAAGTCAAGTCAAGTCAAGTCAAGTCAAGTCAAGTCAAGTCAAGTCAAGTCAAGTCAAGTCAAGTCAAGTCAAGTCAAGTCAAGTCAAGTCAAGTCAAGTCAAGTCAAGTCAAGTCAAGTCAAGTCAAGTCAAGTCAAGTCAAGTCAAGTCAAGTCAAGTCAAGTCAAGTCAAGTCAAGTCAAGTCAAGTCAAGTCAAGTCAAGTCAAGTCAAGTCAAGTCAAGTCAAGTCAAGTCAAGTCAAGTCAAGTCAAGTCAAGTCAAGTCAAGTCAAGTCAAGTCAAGTCAAGTCAAGTCAAGTCAAGTCAAGTCAAGTCAAGTCAAGTCAAGTCAAGTCAAGTCAAGTCAAGTCAAGTCAAGTCAAGTCAAGTCAAGTCAAGTCAAGTCAAGTCAAGTCAAGTCAAGTCAAGTCAAGTCAAGTCAAGTCAAGTCAAGTCAAGTCAAGTCAAGTCAAGTCAAGTCAAGTCAAGTCAAGTCAAGTCAAGTCAAGTCAAGTCAAGTCAAGTCAAGTCAAGTCAAGTCAAGTCAAGTCAAGTCAAGTCAAGTCAAGTCAAGTCAAGTCAAGTCAAGTCAAGTCAAGTCAAGTCAAGTCAAGTCAAGTCAAGTCAAGTCAAGTCAAGTCAAGTCAAGTCAAGTCAAGTCAAGTCAAGTCAAGTCAAGTCAAGTCAAGTCAAGTCAAGTCAAGTCAAGTCAAGTCACGGCACGGCATGGCAAATGTAGAGGACTGCTTGATGTGTAAGGCCCTTTTCAGGGCCACCAATATACATACGAAAGAGTTAATGAGCTTTTAAACGTACTCCGAACGTTTTAAAGTTTCAATTTTTTTCTTGTCCGGCAGCCAAGCCAATCTTCTCTGTACAGTTCCAATTATGGAATTCATTGTGTGATGTAGGTGGCTTGGATGCTTAAGAATTGTCACGGGAAATGTTAAACTTCCCATTTAAGGGCAACCTTCGTTGTTTAAACGTATTACCTTTCATGGGTTGCCTAGGGTCCCAAAAAGTTTGGCCGGACGTATACTTAACGAATTGAATTAAGCACTGTTTGACTTCCTTGAGGCCAGCGCGATCTTCTCTGTAGTTTTCCAATATTGGTACGGGTAAGCTAGAGCCCCACTCTTCACGTCTCGTGTCATGCGATCGGGGATGTTAACTTTTCTTCTCAAGGGCCACTTTAACATTAGGAATTGTCACTCATTCGTTTAACAAACGAACTAGATTATAGCGCTTAAATTCCCCAGTAAACGAAGATTGTTTTTCGACTCCAAGTGAACATGTCCGACATGTTCGGGCATTCTATTTGAATAAGGTAAGAATATGGGCCGAGGCTCAAACTATATTTTATATCGCTGTTCTCAGTCTTTTCTGTATCCCTCCAGCTTTAATGAATGTAATAAAAAACCCTTAGCCTTGATGTCACAAACCCTAACCCCATGCACAGTCGCTATCACTAACCGCGATCCCCCGACGTCACCACCTACCCCTAGCTCCTAATTCCTGTAACCCCCAACTTACAAAATTCCTAACAGTTGCCCATAAATCTATTTTCTGTACATACCGCTTCTTTCTACTGGAAAGTTACACAAGTTTGACTACTTTTTGGACATTTATTCGGGACTGTTTTCTTTGGCAAATTTTACTCTTCGAAAGTGTAAGGCAGGATGGACCTTGCATATATACGGAGAATGTGTTTGTTTATTGGTTTGTTATTATTCCACCGGAGTGGAATGTGGGCCGAACCTGGAGGTACTGCAATACCAGGACAACCCGTGAGCAGGGTGGAGCAAGCTCCAGCACCATGCCCTATGTTCAAAAATCCGATTAATACATAGAGGAAACGAATCGTTTCCGTCCCAGGTATTAAACTGAGAAGAACAGATACTACACTTGATCTTAGCTCAAAGAGCCGAGAAGCGATACCTCTGTAGGTCCTCCGGATCACTTATTCGAGATAAGCGGTTTAAATGCGTTTGCTCTTTGGCGCACCGCGCCCCGGTGGAACTGGGCTATACCAGACACACGGGATAATTTGAATTGATCGAAGTCAAATGATTTCTCCAACAGCGTTTTGCTCTTGGTCCTCCTTATCTTACCTCCTCTTCTCTTTTTTTTGCCACCCTCTCCCCCACAAAAATAAAAATTTTATATATATTTTTTTAAATTCGAACAATAACTAGAAAAATAACAACTGTAACAGCAAGAGGTGCAACAACAATTGATGGAAAAAATGAAACAGCCCTCGGGAATTGTTGTTTTTCTTGCTTTATTAGTAAAAGTACAAAACCAAATTTTGGGTGGGGCCTAAAATAGGGGTAAAATATGGAACGCTTCACGATTTTGCGTGTCATCCTTGCGCAGGGGCCATGCTAATCTTCTCTGTATCGATCCAATTTTAGTATATGTACTGCCGAAGCAAGTACATTTATGCCATAGAACGACATCTAAAATGTCGATTTTTGTTCATCCGAAAACTTTGGACCGAGGGAATCGCATACGCGCAGCCGATAATGTTTGACAGGATACAACAAAAGATTGTGCCTGTTTGACCGCTAGACCGCGCATTCGTCTCGCGTCGAGTTGCGCTGGAGGGAAATGTACAAACGACATATTACGGACGCGAGAAATGGGCAAAATATGGATAAAAAAAGAACAAAAAAGAGTTTCGAAAGAAAAATGGCAGGTTCGAGAGAAAAAAAACAAAGAAAAAGGAGATACGGCAAAAGGAGAGACCCGAGAAAAAGGCAGTTTAAAATAAACAAACAAGGTATAGGACAAAGCATAGGGGAAACTGCAAGCTGGCCACAGCACTTCGTTTCGACCAAAAAAACTGTTTCGCAGAGGTTCGAAACACTGTTTCGCAGAGGTTCGAAACAAACGTTTCGATGAGGTTCGAAAAATTGTTTCGGGTAGGTTCGAACAAACGTTATATATACGCATGAACAAAACTATGACTTTTTCGCATAAGGAGAAAGCATAGGCACGGTCGTTGACTGTCTGGTATGTGAATGGTCTAGAGCGCAGCCAATCGGGACCTCCCGTCGCTCGCGCTCTAGGACGCATCGGTATAAAGGCGTTCGACCCGCGCCTGTAGTTGTTAGTCAATCTATTGTAGTCATGGCAGCAGCAGCAGTTAAATCGAAGGCAGGCAGCAAAGCGGCAGCCCCGCTGCACCCAACTTACCAAGTTATGGTGAAGGCAGCAATCGCAGCCAGCAAAGAGAGGTCGGGGTCGTCGTCGCGACAGGCTGTCGTCAAGTACGTGGTTGCCAATTATAAAGTTAAAGAAGATGCAGCGGCGGCGCGGATCCGTCAATGTTTGCAGCGGCTATCGAAAAAGGGCGAAATTCAGCACACCAAAGGCACAGGCGCTTCTGGGTCGTTCAAAATTGCCAAGGTCGTTAACTCCAAGAAACCAGCAAACAAATCGACAAAGGCGGCCACTTCCAAAAAGACAGCGACTCCCGCCAAGAAAATCCCGGCGGGAAGGAAGAAACTGGCGAGCGGTGCAAAGAAAATAACCACCGCGAAGCGGCCGGCGCCCAAGACGGCGAGCGCCAAGTCGACAAAAAAGACCGCCACCAAACCAAAGAAACCGGCAGCGAAAACGGCAAGTAAACCAAAGCCGCCGCCTACAAAGAAACCAGCGGTCAAAAGAGCAACTAAAGGCAAAAAGTAGTTGCGCAAAATCTACAGCAGAAAACGGCTCTTTTCAGAGCCACCCCAATACCAAAGGAGTGTCACCTATATCGTTACTGAAGTATTAGTGTTTTAAACTGCGCCGCAGCTCGGCGCGACCGACCCCATGCTGCGTTCAGACGGCTACACGACCCCCGCCGTGTCGGGCTACGCCAGCCGTTGCGACATAGCTATAGTGATCGCTGATATGGTGCAATCCAACCCCTCCGTCACTTTTTTCTACGCTGTTTCGACGAGGTTCGAAATAACGCATAGGAAAACCAATAGGCGTTCAGAGCTACATTGCCTTTTAAGCCGTCCGTTTCCTTTTCGTGTTTCGAGAAGGTTCGAAAGTCGAACTTGCAGCCCTGGTTCGCCTTTTTTCCACTCAGTTTCGAGGAGGTTCGAAAAAATGCATGGGAGAACCAATAGACGTTCAGAGCTGCGTTGCCTTTTAGGCCGGACTCTCTCTTTTTGTGTTTCGAGAAGGTTCGAAAATCGTACTTGCAGCCCTCGTTCGCTTTTTTTCAACTGTGTTTCGAGGAGGTTCGAAAGAATGCATAGGAGAACCAATAGCCGGGCAGCGCCACAACGCTCTTTAAAGCTGTTTCGCTCATATCTTCTGTTTCGAGAAGGTTCGAAACATCTTGCCGCCAAAAAAACGGACGAAGCGACCTTTCGTAAACGTATTGCGAACGATTTGGCTTTCGGAAGAGCATCGTTTCTCTGCTGTTGCCGTGTCGTGCGACCAGCGACCTGCTGCATCATGTTGCGACGCTCCCCTGCTGAGCCATGTCGCGCGACGGTCAACCACTGTATATTGTCGCGCGATCGGCCCCCCTGCCGCGTCGGTCCGGCGGCAGTCGGTGTCGCGCGACCGGCCCCCCTGCCGCGTCGGTCTGGCGGCAGTCGGTGTCGCGCGACCGGCCCACCTGTAGCGACGGTCTGGCGGCAGTCGGTGTCGCGCGACCGGCCCACCTGTCGCGTCGGTCTGGCTGCAGTCGCTTTGCGCGACCCACCCGTTGCCTTCGTTCGGCTGCCCGCCGCTGTGTCGGGCTACGTCGCCCGTTGCGACATAGCCGAACTGATCGCTGAAATGGTGCAATCCAACCTCTCAGCCGCTTTTTTCTACGCTGTTTCGACGAGGTTCGTAATAATGCATGGGAAAACCAATAGGCGTTCGGAGCCGCATTGCCTTTTAAGCCGTCCTCTCTCTTTTTGTGTTTCGAGAAGGTTCGAATATCGAACCTGCAGGTCTCGTTCGCTTTTTTCTTTTTGTTTCGAGGAGGTTCGAAAGAATGCATTGAAGAACCAATGGCCGATCGGTCTGCACTGTTATTTCCTTGCACCTTTTGTTTCGATAAGGTTCGTAAGCGGGCTATATATTCTCTGGGCGAGCCAATCGCTGCTGTTAGTTACGCTGTACGTGTCCTGAGTTGCTGTATTTCTGTAGAAAAGCTGTACTGTCAAAGAAATAATGTCCGGACGAGGAAAAGGAGGCAAGGGTTTAGGAAAGGGAGGAGCGAAGCGCCATCGCAAAGTGCTGCGAGATAACATCCAAGGCATAACCAAGCCTGCGATTCGAAGGTTGGCTCGTCGTGGAGGCGTCAAGCGAATTTCTGGTCTCATCTACGAAGAGACAAGGGGCGTCCTTAAAGTGTTCTTGGAGAACGTGATCCGTGATGCTGTCACCTACACCGAGCACGCCAAGCGCAAGACCGTCACCGCCCTCGACGTCGTCTATGCTCTCAAGAGGCAAGGACGTACTCTATACGGTTTCGGCGGCTAGACTGAAACCACCCACAATTTCGACCGGCCCTTTTCAGGGCCACCCATTTTTGTACAAAGAGAAATTCTGCTTGCTGCTTCGGCCGTTGGCGACGCGCGGAACTTGCGACGTTCGATGTCTGAAAATTTTACCCGTCGCCCGATTACAACGAAGGCTAGAACTGCGCCGCGCACCTAGGCTCCTGATTGGTTGTCAGGCCTTATCCAATTAGATCGCCGCTCGTTGTGTATAAGAACCGACCCCCGTCGAGGTAACGAGCACATTCAAAGTTTAGCAGGAGTTATGGCACGAACCAAGCAGACAGCACGAAAATCCACGGGAGGCAAAGCTCCGCGCAAGCAGCTGGCGACGAAGGCCGCCAGGAAGAGTGCACCCGCAACAGGCGGTGTGAAGAAGCCTCACCGATACCGACCGGGTACAGTCGCGTTGCGCGAAATCCGTCGGTACCAGAAATCGACAGAGCTGCTCATTCGCAAGTTGCCGTTCCAGCGTCTTGTTCGCGAGATCGCGCAGGATTTCAAGACCGACCTGCGATTTCAGAGCAGCGCCGTCATGGCACTTCAAGAAGCGAGCGAAGCATATTTGGTCGGGCTTTTCGAGGACACCAACCTTTGCGCCATCCACGCAAAGCGTGTGACCATCATGCCGAAAGACATTCAACTGGCTCGTCGAATCCGTGGAGAGCGAGCTTAGACCCCAATCTGTTCTACCACTCATAAACGGCTCTTTTCAGAGCCACCCAAACTTGCCAAAGAGATCACTGTGTTTTTATTTTAATGTAAAATGTAGTCGAGTGCCGATGTACGTCGGGCCGACGTTTAGTAAAAGTACTGTGTCGGTGAAAACTTGTACGGTTGCGCAAAACATTTGCTGCAAAGTATCGTTCGTTTAAAACTCGGGCAAGTAAAATTACAACCGATAAACGGCATCTCTTTAATTGAAATATGGGTGGCCCTGAAAAGAGCCGTTTGTTTTGTTACGAAGGACTGCAATTTAAGCTTTCTTCTGGGTCTTTTTAGGCAAGAGCACAGCTTGAATGTTGGGTAGCACTCCGCCCTGCGCGATGGTTACTTTTCCCAATAGCTTGTTCAACTCTTCGTCGTTTCGCACAGCAAGCTGAAGGTGCCTGGGAATAATTCTGGTCTTCTTGTTGTCACGGGCAGCATTGCCGGCCAACTCTAGCACTTCGGCGCTAAGATACTCGAGAACAGCAGCCAAGTAAACCGGTGCGCCGGCCCCAACTCGTTCAGAGTAGTGACCATTTCGCAGCAGTCTGTGAACCCGACCGACTGGAAACTGCAGGCCTGCTCTCGACGACCGACTTTTTGGCTTCGCCTTGGATTTTCCTCCGCCTTTTCCTCGTCCTGACATTCTGTTAGTTTGATCTGTCTAATGGTCTATGAATACCGAATCGGCGGTCGCCCACCTTATATACCGAGGGAAAAAATCGACAGCAGCCTTAGGATTTTGCGAGAGCGCCGCGGCGACCAATGGGAGGCGAAGAAAAATATAACAAAGGCTTCTCTCGATCCTCATTTGCATGTGCGTCACAAAAAAGATCGACAGCAGCCTCAGAGCCGTGCGAGAGAGCCGCAGCGACCAATGAGATGCGAGGAAAATTATAACGGAGGCTGCTCTCGATCCTCATTTGCATGCACGTCACGAAAAAAGTCGACAGCAGCCCCAGAACCAATGAGGTGCGAGGAAGAATATAACAGAGGCTTCTTTCGATCCTCATTTGCATGCCGGTTACTATAAGTTCAAGCGATTCGTTGGCAACGTATCATTCGAAATGGCACCCTCAGGCAAAGGAACGAAGAAAGCTGTGAAGAAAGCGGCGCCGGCCGACCAGAAAAAGAAGCGAAGACAGAAGCGCAAGGAGAGCTTCTCCATCTATGTGTACAAAGTGCTGAAGCAAGTACACCCCGACACTGGCATCTCCAGCAAAGCGATGAGCATCATGAACTCGTTCGTCAACGACATTTTCGAGCGCATATCGCAGGAGTCGTCAAAACTATCAACCTACAACAAGCGTACCACCATCAGCAGTCGGGAGATCCAAACCGCAGTGCGTCTGCTACTACCCGGTGAGCTCGCAAAGCACGCCGTCTCCGAAGGAACCAAAGCCGTGACAAAGTACACCAGCTCCAAGTGAGAAGTACCCACGGAACCATCACTCTGCAAACGGCTCTTTTCAGAGCCACCCAATTCAGTAAACGAGATGCAATCTTAAGCGGCGCCATTTTGTCATGTCGCTTTCAGGTTGTTGCGTCGCCAATTGACGCGGCATGTGAACGAACCAATCACGCCGCACTAAGAAAGCGGGAAAATCCTAACGGTCGCGTGTAGGTGGTGTCATGACAGGTCAAGGAAAGGGTACGCTAGGTCAGCGGTATTTGAAGTCTAACCGCAATTGGTTAGGCGATTGTCCAATAAAGCGTTTCCGCGGGGGTATTTAAAACGAAATGCCCTTGAAAATGATGTTAAATTGTCAGTGTCAGTTCAAGAAGCCTCAGGTCAGGTCAGAAAGCCAGCTCAGGTCAACCCGCCGCCATTGTTGCGTCTAGTCGCACCGCCCGCCGCCGCGCGACAGCCCCCTGCCGTGTAATGTCGCGCTGCCTCGTCGCTCGACAGCCGCCCGCTGTGCAATGTCGCGCCGCCTCGTCGTCGCTGCTCGACGGCCCCCTGCTGTACAATGTCGTGCGAGCGACCACCTGCTGCGTCGCGCCGCCCGCAGACATGCTGTCCACCCGTCGCGCATCCCTTCTGTTTCGAGGAGGTTCGACATAATGTACAGAAAACCAATAGGCGTCGGCGCCGTACAGCCTTTCAAGCTGGCCACTTTCTCTTTCTTGTTTCGAGAAGGTTCGAAAGTCAAGACTGCAGGCAAGCTCTCGATCGTTTTTTTCCGTTGTTTCGAGAAGGTTCGAAAGGATACATTGCCAAACCAATAGGCGCACTGTTTGTTAGGACTGATTTCTTGCACTTGTGTTTCGGGAAGGTTCGAGTCTTGCTGCGCAAACGTGTTACAAACGTTTTCCGCATTGGCAACAGCTTTGTTTCTTTGATGTTTCCATGTCGCGCGACCGTCCCACCTGCCGCGTCGCGCTGTCGGCCGCGCCATGTGGGCCGACCCATCAACTGCTCTCGAAGCGTCAGGTAAACGTTTTATAAACGAAAAGTGGCGGCGACAAAAGAATCTTCGACGGTTTAAAACCGCTTACGTTTTGCAAAAGTTTCCCCATCAAAAAAGGTGGCGCATTTTTTTAATAAATCGAGCGCCGAGCAGGAGAAGCTTCGACGTTTTGAAAACGTATTCTTTACGTTTTGAAAACGTTTTTACCACGGGAAGTGGTGGCGCTCTTTGTAATTAATAGAGCGCCGAGCACATGATTCCCCGACGTTCCGAAAACGTACTTTTTTCGTTTTTAACACATTTCCACCAAGAAAAGTGGTGGCGCTATATCTAATTAATCCTCTTTACACGCGGCGCCACGCGTCATGTCTCGTATTGCGATACCACACCAGGGGTTAATGTCTGGCCATGTCCACACGCAGCGCCGCTCACAAGGGGCCATGTCTGGCTGTCTGGCCATTGTCACACGCAGCGCCACGCGTCATGGGCCATGTCTGCCACGTTGCCAAACGCAACACCCACGGGCCAGCGCCACGTTGCCACACGCCACACCACGGGCCATGTCAAAACGTTCAAACGCAGCGCCACAAGTCAAGTCAAGTCAAGTCAAGTCAAGTCAAGTCAAGTCAAGTCAAGTCAAGTCAAGTCAAGTCAAGTCAAGTCAAGTCAAGTCAAGTCAAGTCAAGTCAAGTCAAGTCAAGTCAAGTCAAGTCAAGTCAAGTCAAGTCAAGTCAAGTCAAGTCAAGTCAAGTCAAGTCAAGTCAAGTCAAGTCAAGTCAAGTCAAGTCAAGTCAAGTCAAGTCAAGTCAAGTCAAGTCAAGTCAAGTCAAGTCAAGTCAAGTCAAGTCAAGTCAAGTCAAGTCAAGTCAAGTCAAGTCAAGTCAAGTCAAGTCAAGTCAAGTCAAGTCAAGTCAAGTCAAGTCAAGTCAAGTCAAGTCAAGTCAAGTCAAGTCAAGTCAAGTCAAGTCAAGTCAAGTCAAGTCAAGTCAAGTCAAGTCAAGTCAAGTCAAGTCAAGTCAAGTCAAGTCAAGTCAAGTCAAGTCAAGTCAAGTCAAGTCAAGTCAAGTCAAGTCAAGTCAAGTCAAGTCAAGTCAAGTCAAGTCAAGTCAAGTCAAGTCAAGTCAAGTCAAGTCAAGTCAAGTCAAGTCAAGTCAAGTCAAGTCAAGTCAAGTCAAGTCAAGTCAAGTCAAGTCAAGTCAAGTCAAGTCAAGTCAAGTCAAGTCAAGTCAAGTCAAGTCAAGTCAAGTCAAGTCAAGTCAAGTCAAGTCAAGTCAAGTCAAGTCAAGTCAAGTCAAGTCAAGTCAAGTCAAGTCAAGTCAAGTCAAGTCAAGTCAAGTCAAGTCAAGTCAAGTCAAGTCAAGTCAAGTCAAGTCAAGTCAAGTCAAGTCAAGTCAAGTCAAGTCAAGTCAAGTCAAGTCAAGTCAAGTCAAGTCAAGTCAAGTCAAGTCAAGTCAAGTCAAGTCAAGTCAAGTCAAGTCAAGTCAAGTCAAGTCAAGTCAAGTCACGTTCACGGCACGGCATGGCAAATGTAGAGGACTGCTTGATGTGTAAGGCCCTTTTCAGGGCCACCAATATACATACGAAAGAGTTAATGAGCTTTTAAACGTACTCCGAACGTTTTAAAGTTTCAATTTTTTTCTTGTCCGGCAGCCAAGCCAATCTTCTCTGTACAGTTCCAATTATGGAATTCATTGTGTGATGTAGGTGGCTTGGATGCTTAAGAATTGTCACGGGAAATGTTAAACTTCCCATTTAAGGGCAACCTTCGTTGTTTAAACGTATTACCTTTCATGGGTTGCCTAGGGTCCCAAAAAGTTTGGCCGGACGTATACTTAACGAATTGAATTAAGCACTGTTTGACTTCCTTGAGGCCAGCGCGATCTTCTCTGTAGTTTTCCAATATTGGTACGGGTAAGCTAGAGCCCCACTCTTCACGTCTCGTGTCATGCGATCGGGGATGTTAACTTTTCTTCTCAAGGGCCACTTTAACATTAGGAATTGTCACTCATTCGTTTAACAAACGAACTAGATTATAGCGCTTAAATTCCCCAGTAAACGAAGATTGTTTTTCGACTCCAAGTGAACATGTCCGACATGTTCGGGCATTCTATTTGAATAAGGTAAGAATATGGGCCGAGGCTCAAACTATATTTTATATCGCTGTTCTCAGTCTTTTCTGTATCCCTCCAGCTTTAATGAATGTAATAAAAAACCCTTAGCCTTGATGTCACAAACCCTAACCCCATGCACAGTCGCTATCACTAACCGCGATCCCCCGACGTCACCACCTACCCCTAGCTCCTAATTCCTGTAACCCCCAACTTACAAAATTCCTAACAGTTGCCCATAAATCTATTTTCTGTACATACCGCTTCTTTCTACTGGAAAGTTACACAAGTTTGACTACTTTTTGGACATTTATTCGGGACTGTTTTCTTTGGCAAATTTTACTCTTCGAAAGTGTAAGGCAGGATGGACCTTGCATATATACGGAGAATGTGTTTGTTTATTGGTTTGTTATTATTCCACCGGAGTGGAATGTGGGCCGAACCTGGAGGTACTGCAATACCAGGACAACCCGTGAGCAGGGTGGAGCAAGCTCCAGCACCATGCCCTATGTTCAAAAATCCGATTAATACATAGAGGAAACGAATCGTTTCCGTCCCAGGTATTAAACTGAGAAGAACAGATACTACACTTGATCTTAGCTCAAAGAGCCGAGAAGCGATACCTCTGTAGGTCCTCCGGATCACTTATTCGAGATAAGCGGTTTAAATGCGTTTGCTCTTTGGCGCACCGCGCCCCGGTGGAACTGGGCTATACCAGACACACGGGATAATTTGAATTGATCGAAGTCAAATGATTTCTCCAACAGCGTTTTGCTCTTGGTCCTCCTTATCTTACCTCCTCTTCTCTTTTTTTTGCCACCCTCTCCCCCACAAAAATAAAAATTTTATATATATTTTTTTAAATTCGAACAATAACTAGAAAAATAACAACTGTAACAGCAAGAGGTGCAACAACAATTGATGGAAAAAATGAAACAGCCCTCGGGAATTGTTGTTTTTCTTGCTTTATTAGTAAAAGTACAAAACCAAATTTTGGGTGGGGCCTAAAATAGGGGTAAAATATGGAACGCTTCACGATTTTGCGTGTCATCCTTGCGCAGGGGCCATGCTAATCTTCTCTGTATCGATCCAATTTTAGTATATGTACTGCCGAAGCAAGTACATTTATGCCATAGAACGACATCTAAAATGTCGATTTTTGTTCATCCGAAAACTTTGGACCGAGGGAATCGCATACGCGCAGCCGATAATGTTTGACAGGATACAACAAAAGATTGTGCCTGTTTGACCGCTAGAACCGCGCATTCGTCTCGCGTCGAGTTGCGCTGGAGGGAAATGTACAAACGAC